>NW_024403204.1:0-21000 GCF_007990345.1 Gossypium hirsutum | reverse complement strand
AAAAAATTATTCAATTAAATCTATATATGCATATTTAGGGCATTTTACGAATTAGCCCTCATATTTTAACATTTTAACACTTTAGTCCTTATTTCACAAAAACACAAATTACATAAAATTTAATTATACCCAATCCTAGCCTAATTTCTTAAGGACTCTTAGATGCCTAAAACTTTCATTTATTTCACATTTTAACTCTTTAATTTCTCATTTTAACAAATTAGTCTATAATAAGCAAATTCATCAACAATCACAATACAAAACATGTTTATATATCACCAAGCTTTCATATTTCACCATTTATCATCACAAAAATCATGAATTCATCAATGTTATCTCATCAAAATATCAAAAATTTTAAGAATTTAAGCATGGGCTAGCTAAAACACTTAACAACGATCTCAAAAACGTAGAAATCATCAAAAATATGGTCAAAACCGTACCTTAATCAAGCAATCAATGAGCCGAACCCTAGCAAGCTTATTTTCTCTTCTCTTTCTTAGTATTTTCGGCAAAGGTGATGAATATATCACCAAAATCATGTTTTGTTTTATTAATTTTAACATAATAACCATTTTACAATATTAACCATAATGAAATAACATTTTAAACATATAATGGTTGTCCAACAATGTCTACTATCATTTAAAATGGGTTAATTACCATTTAAGGCAATAATATTAAAAGGCCAAAGCAATTTGACACCTTTTATATATAGAATGCAACTTTTGCTTTTTACGCGATTTAGTCCCTTTCTCAAATTAACCACTTAAACGATAAAATTATCACATTAAAATTTCACACATATCTAATCTCATGTCATAAACGTAAAAAATAATATTAAAATAATTTTCCAACCTCAGATTTGTGGTCCCGAAACCACTGTTCTGACTAGGGTCTAAACCGAGCTGTTACAGCATTTCAATTACGTATGAACAAAATACAGACTTGATTTTAATTGAAAACACGATTGATTAAGGCATAGACATTATAAGCATGAATCAAATAAATATTATTTAATCAAAGCAATCATCTTAGTTTAAATGAAATTAAGCTAACATTGTTGTAAACAAGAACAAAGAACACATAGCAAACATTTTTAGATTAAATGAAAGAAAGGAAAGATTAAACCCAAATCAAAGTGGCACTCACCCAAGACTCTGATTGACTAGGCTCATTTGCTTATTTGCTTTACTCCTTTGTTGATGGCTCTCAAAGGTGGTTGACCAAGGGCTCTTCAAGAGGCTTAATTGCTAAAATCTCTATAAAGAGGTGATGTTAGACGTGGGGAATGAAAAAGGCTAAGAGAATATGGAGAGAAGAAAGAATGATGAATAATGAGGGATGATGAATGAAGGGGTCATATTTATAGGTGAAGAGAGGTGGGTAGTTTACTAAAAATAGCTAGGTTTAGTCTCTTCAAATCTCTTCCTTGGATGGCCAGCTACAATTAGTGGAATTTGAGCTTATTTTTGCTTGACTTTTAAGCAAATTAAATGCCATAATAACTCAGGACTGAGACTCGGTCAATCGTAAATCTTCGGGCAAACCTCTAATTTCTTCAACAGTGCAAGGACTTTATGTAATTAAACCAAAAAGTGCCTTAAAAGAACAATCATGAGTAGCCGAATTTGGGTTGACTTGGTCTTCAATTTGGATGGTTTTGTAATCCAACAAAGCTATCAAACCTGTCCAAAATAAATTAATAAGTTAAAGGACCAAAGAATAAAATTTAACCAATTTAAATAGTTAATTAAAACCAAAATTATTAAAGAAATATTTTAAAATGAATTATTAAATATAATTTTATATTTTATTATTTAATTTAATCATGCATGGCACATTTTATGTCTTAAAAATATAATATGCTCAAATAAATATAAAATAAGCCATTTTATGCATGAAAACTATATAATAAAGCATAAAATCACATTTTTATAATTTCTATGTCCTAATTTCATATTTTCACATATTTCATTAATTTATTAAACAATTACTTAGTTTTAACAATGAATTTAAGTAAAAAGGTGATAAATTACATAGGAAAAATCCTATATATTTTTCAGTTTACGCACCTCTAAACTTAAATCATTGCTCGTCTCGAGTAATGTTTATGCACACTAAAAGGTCTTGCTAAGGCAAAATTGCTAATTGTGTAAGCACCATCAATCTTTGTCCCATAACCATGCAATAATAACTTCATGTTCATAGATATTCTTCATCAACAAGTAATTCATATGTAAACACTTATAGAATTTTATACTAAGTTCCAAAAATGCCAACATGAATCCTAATTTGTATGTATGTCACAGCCATAGATAACATTCTTCATTAAACATAATTTCTTATCAATCAAGCAAACAATCAGAAGGCTTATTTATGATCTTCATATGTTGAACTTAGGACTTCCTCTCCACTAATGTAGGTGACATAATCATTAGATCAATAGGTCTTTTATAAGGTTGTAACGGGGCTCAGTTAAAGGTAGGGATTTTAAGAGATGGGACATTTCGATTTTTAAAATCTCGACCTTTAATTTTGTCTTGGTTTTCTCGAAATACAACCCTTTCTTTAAGTGAACCTTTGGAACACCCCCAAACTTATTTTAATCTCAAGCTCATACATTTTTCCTTTTTCGAGACTGAGCAAACTTTTCTTTGCTTTTTTTAAGCATGAGCACATATATCTTTTTTAAAGTTTCCTCAATTCTTGATTACCAAGACAACTTTAGTTAAGATGGGTGCAAAAGATTAGGATAACTTAAAATGATGGTAATTGCCTTATAATGTAAGTTTATTGCAATAAACAGGCCTTTAAGCTCAAAATTATAGTTTCAAATGTCTAATATCATAGGGTTGGCTTGAAAAGGCTCAAACGATCCAAAGAAATAGTGCCTATATCATTTTAGATTTTTATGTCCCCTAGGATTTCGCCTCAACAAAGTTGCTAAGTCAATTCTAAAGATATAAACCTCCATGCATATCTAATCTCAAAAGAAGCTAAGTTTTCATGGAAAACATTTCTAAGGCTAAAATTATACAAGCATTCCATTCTTCACGATAACATACTTTCACTCAGATAAAATCATCATTCATACTTGCATACAAACAATACATCATTCATACTTGCATACAAACTATCTCATTAACAAAAAATGTCTCTAAACATTCATTTATTAAAACTTATTTATGAAAGAAATAATTGAAACATACTTGAAAATTTTAAAAATTTGAGCAATTTATTTGCCTTACCCCCTTCAAAAAGAAGCAATGTCCTCATTGCAAGAACAAAGTAATGAATGAAACTGAACACCAATGAGGGTTGTAAAGAAAGAGAGGTGAGTCATTAAAACTGCTTAAATACCAAGTCTTTCCTCATAACCCAATCATAGACATGTTCATTCCTATTACCACATCACTTAGTCTTTTTCTTTCTAAAGAAGTGTTAGGTTTATTCATGCTTGCTATGTTTTATTCAGTAGAAATTAAATCCTAATTACGAAAGAAATAAATTCCTAAGACCTAAAATAAGTAAATAAATAACAAGATAAGAATCCCCCCTTTTATTTTTTTGACTCATTCCCCTTGTCTTTTTCAGCTCCATCTCCGCTTGCATAGTCAGTATCTTCTGTCCATGTCTCAAAGATAGCATCTGGGAACTCAGGAACAAAAGTATTAGAGATATTCTTAAAAGAATTTCAAATTGAGTCATCTTTAATTTTTCATATTCCAGTAAGTTTGTTGTTGATTGTGCATGAACTTGCACATATCCATCAAAATTGACAACTCTGATTTACTTGAAGCACTTGCAGAAGTCAGCATAGGAGTTGTAGGTTCAGGTTCAACACTTAGCCTGACTGGTTCTTCTTCTAGCTCAACCTTGGATCAGGGTTTTCAAATCCTTCAACTGGTTTAGGACTGTTCAATTCCTTATCAGATTCTTCCTCTTTAGTGTCTGTAACTGAATTAGCTTCAGTCTCAGTTCCATCTATTGACCCTCAGTATCTGGCTTAGTTGGCTCTTCTTGCTCGCCTTGATTTAGCTCATGCACCTTCTCTACTAATATTTCAAGATCATAATTTGTAATGCCTCATTGAACATATCTCCCCTTCAGATTTGCTTGTGTTTTAACACGGGCCCTTAAGCAAAGTGAAGCGATTAATAATGGGAAATAAGCACTTCCTGCCTTCTTTTTGGCACAATCATGAATCTCCTTGAGAATAATTTTCCCAAATTTAATGGACTTTTCTGTCAAGATTGTATATAATAAAAGTATTCATTCCATCTAGATGGTGGAACTATGTGAGATAGGCATAACACTGTAGCGAATGAAATAAAACCATACCTTTGCTACTAGTTTTAGATATTCCCTTTGGCAAGAATGGCTCCCATACTTTCTTATAATCCATTGGGATCCCAGATTTGTCACAACATCAAGCACTTGTTGAAGAAAATCCTAATTGATATTGTTCATCATAGGTTAGTACTCATCTTCTTCAATATCAAGGAAGTTAAACAAATCATTGATGGACTTAGAAGTAAGAGGTATCGTTTTCTTTCGAACGTTGACCTCAAACTAGCATAGAATTCTCGAACTAGTTCATCATCGGGAAGTGAACGAGCATCACAAAAGCGTTCTGACTTGAGAGCATTGATTTTCTTTCTAATCAGTATAGGAACAACCATCAAAACATTACTCTTCAAGTCAAAACCATTTTCGGCATCATGGGTTGATGCTTGAAGATTGAATCAAATCTCTCTTTCACTTCTTCATTGATTAAAATTGGGTTTTTAGGAGTAGTCTTTGAAGATTTGGTTCTTTTATGAGGCCGAAAACATACATCGGGAGTGGTTTGGAACTACATCGAGAACTTTCAGAACCTTTTTGACACTTAGAGAATTTTTCTTATTTTGGAGAGTCACACGCCCGTGTGGGTAGGCCGTGTGGTTACAAAAGCCCGTGTGGCTTGGAACATGCCTGTGTCCTCAGCCCGTGTAACTCTCTGACTATGATATCATCAACCAAAATAAGGGCACACGGCCAAGTCACACGCTCATGTGCTCAGACCGTGTAGTGAATTAAATTCCAAATCAGGTGTAGACTTCACATGGCCTAGGCACACGCCCATGTCCTAAGGCCGTGTGAAGCTGTGCCCTTCACAAGGCTGAGACACACGGTCGTGTCTCTGCCCGTGTGTTTACTACTAAGCATTCTATTTTGCATTAATTAGGGTGCAGGGGACACACGGCCGGATCACATCCACATGGGGAAAACTGTGCATCACACATGGCCTAAACACACGCCCGTGTGTTTGCCTGTATGGATGACTTTAAGGCTATTTTCCAAGCCATTTGACACCCTTAAATTCTCATTCACTCATTCATCTTTTATGGCATGAAACATAGTATATTTAGTCACTCAATACTCATAAACATGATTAACCCATGCCTTTACAATGCCAACATATTTCCTATCCAAACCATCATGCTTTCATATGGCATTCCACACCAATTTCATATTCATTCATTATGCTAAATCTACTTTCAATTTATCAATTATACCATAGTTTTGGTCATACTTATTAGCCATGATTCATCCATTTAGCACATGTGCTATTCATCACACTACTCATCCACAAGCAATCACATTAAGCTTAATACATCGCATGCATGCATAATTGATTAGGGTTACAACCCAAATTGTAACACCCCAAACCCGACCCAGACGTTGCGGCCGAATTTAGTATGTCACATGGAGATGTTTCAAAAACATGTGTTTATCTAAATTCTTTGTTTAGAGTTTAGCAAAAATCAGTTCTTGTTTTAAGTTAAAGTGAATGGAAGCTGTGCACCAGGTAGGAAGCCAGAAAAGAGGAGGTGAGTCTTATAGGACCGCTTAAGTACCAAGCTCTTCTCGGATCCAATCCTAGACATGCACACATCCATTGCCACACTTTAAGCAGGTTACGTGTCTACGAATATTAAAACAAGTTTAAGTCTGCTTAAAATATTTATTTTCTTGGAAAAACATTTACTTTGCGGAAACTTTGCGCGTCATCGTGATCTTCTAAAACAAGTAGTTTTTATAAACGAACCCTAGTGCTAACCAGTTTAATAATCCCCAAAATAAAATTAATTAAAAAGAGTGGCCTTATTACAACTTTAAACATAATAAAAATAATCGAAATTAAATGCTAAACTTATTAAATCCTGCAATCAATCTTCATGGCCACTCTGAATCCCGCCCAGCTCCAAGTCCACCAACTAGGGCTCACCTACAAGGATGGAATAGGAAGGGGTGAGTTTGGGAAACTCAGTGCATACAGAAACCCATCCAAAGCCCAAATTAGCTCGAGCCCATTGGGCCTAAGCCCTATTCAGATAACAGTACAAGTGGACCGAAGCCCTTTTCAGAATACAGTAGCAAGGCCTTAGCCCTTTTTACATAACAGTGTGGCCCATAGGCCCAGTTCAGTAACATAGGTAACAATAGTAGTAATGCATGCAAACCCATCTAGGGAGACTACTCAACCTACCAACCGCTACACTGCCCCGTACCAGCCCTACACTCCATGTGGGGAATATCTCAACCCACCCAGCCCTACACTCCACAGTTGCAGCAACGCTGCTCAAATATAAATAAGTTGAGGCAAAGCCTCCAGTACGTGGATGAACCACTTTCAATACTTCCTCCATCAATACCCCAATCCCATGCAATAGATATTAATAAAAGTATATCATGTAAAATACAGTATTAATCGATCATGCAGTTTAGCCAATTTAAACCTAGGGGTATATCGGTAATTTGCTCTTTAGGGGTAATTTTCGTAACTTAGCAACTGCATAAGCTACTTCCGCAATTTTCAACAGTTTTATACAGTTTGGTTCCACCATCTAACTAACAGGCTAATTTGCCCATCTCTTACCCATATTGGTCCGTAAGCCCATTGGGCCCAGTTTTGGCCCATCGAGGCCCTCTTTTTTCGAAGTACGTTAAGACGTCACACAAATTACTTACCACCTTGCGGTGCTAGATTTAACAATTACTCTACGTCTTGAGAGCATTCACATACTCACAAGCCCATGAAAAGCCAGAATTTCGACATTTCGGCTTTTGCCGAATTGAACTAAGAAGGGTGTTCGGTACACACCTGTTTCGCGACGACTGCTACTGAGATCTCTTCTGATGTCCTACAATTGATTAGCACAGTTCTTATTTACAAACCATAATCACTAAACCCACAACCTACTTATCCATGATCGAACCATGTCACTAAAAGCCTTTGAAACCTTACCTTTTGCCAAATCGATAGCTAGCTCCAAATCCGATTGCTCCAACAACCCACGCCTTCAATCCAACACTTAAGAAGACACTAATCATTGACAAAAATGTCAGTTAAAAACCCTTAGAGCCACATGCCCAAATCGACAGCCTCACTAGATTTTAGGGACTTCGGCTTTCCTACTTTGTAAAATAGGACCAGATCTGAGATGATGAACATTACCCTTACTCCTTTTTTATCTCCACGCAATCTGATGCAGATTTATCTTTCAAACGACGGTAAAACTGACTCCTGGAGTTTTGAAGTTTCGGCTATAAGCCCCAAATCTATGGTTTTACGGCTTTTGGGTGATGAAGGAATGACAATGTGGGGCTATACCTTGATGTAGAATGCGAAGGTATCTAGGGTTAGAAAAGATGATTTTCGTTTATTAGACAAAAATATCGAAGGATTTGCTTGGAAAAATCGGCAAATAATGTATTTTCAGGTTTCGGCTTGTGTCGGTACAAGGTGATGAAAGTAGGTTGATGAACGGTTTGAAGAAAAAAATGAACAAGAAAATAGAGAATGGTGTTCTGTAGGAGAGGAAAAAGAGAGAAAAGAACAACCTTAAGGTGTTTAAGCAGAAGAAAACGGCACCATCAATACCCTAAGTGCCGATATACTAACCTAATACCCTCTGCCAAAATCCCCTTTCTAATTCCCCTAATTCGGCCAACTCTTAGCCTCTCTCCAATCCCTTAAATCTCTCCCCTTATCACTCCTTAATCCAAGCGTTTGAACTGATTCAAACTCTCCTTTAGCAAAATCCACCTGGACTCCAACACTACCCCTCCTGCACTTAAAAATAAATGCATCTATTTGTCAACACAGGGAATCGATCCCATGCTTCCCAATGCTCCACACGCCATCTTTTTAGGAGCCTAGTGGCGTCACCCTTGCCACTCTACTAAGGCTCTTTTTGTGATGCAATTTACCCATAACTCTATACAAGGGCCACCTAGCCAGAACCCCTAACTCCTAAGTCCAAAATTCAAAATTCAACCGGGTTTTGGCCAACACATGGGCCTTCTATAAGCCCATTTACCTACTCAAAATATTAATTTCACATCCAAATACAAAATTTTTTAAAATCTTTACAAATATTGAAAACCGCGAATAAATCCGAAAATCAGGATTTTACAACTCTACCCTCTTAAAGAAATTTCGACCTCGAAATTTTACCTTATTAGAACAGTTGAGGGTACTGTTGACGCATAGCCTCCTCAGTCTCCGAAGTAGCTCTTCTTTGCCATAGTTCCTCCAAAGTACTTTCACTAGTGGAACTGATTTCCTTCTCAACACCTTGACGTCACGATCAAGTATTTGCACAGGTTCCTCTTCGAAAGTTAAATCTGACTATACCTCGATTTCTGCAACTGGTATGATGTGAGTTGGGTCAGATCGATACCGCCTCAGCATGTATACATGAAAAACGCCGTGGATACGATGCAGTTCTGGTGGTTACTCTAGCTGATAAGCCACTAGTCCAACCCGCTTAACAATTCGATAAGGCCAATAAACCGTGGGCTTAACTTACCTTCTTACCAATCTCAAAATTTTCTTCCAAGGGGAAACCTTCAAGAAAACCATCTCCCCAACAGCGAATTCAATCTCTTTGCGCTTCAGATCCGCATACGATTCTGTCGATCGGATGCTCCTTTAACCGATCCCTTATCAGCCTAACCTGTAACACCCCGAACCCGAGACCGACACCGGAATCGAACACGAGGTGTTAATAGACTTTAAACCCCTTATAAAAAAATTTCCCAGAGACTGCCAATCTGCGTACTAGTCGCTTTAAAAATCATATCTTGAGTTTCACAACTCAAAAATCAGTTTCGTGATTTTTCCCTGAAACTAGACTCATATGCCCATCTACATATTTTTTTTAGAATTTTTGGTTGGGCCAATTAGTACAGTTTATTAGTCAAAGTCTCCCATGTTACAGGATCGACTACACTGACTTTGCGCATTACAACCTGGATATCTCCTGCACAGAGCTTAAATACTGATGCCGTTTGTTTCTATAGAACTAGACTCAGAGAGAAATCTATACATATATGGTATGACTCCTATTATCTCTGGTTAATTTATAGTGAATTTCCAAAGTCGGAACAGGGAATCCAGAAACCATTCTGGCCCTGTCTCACGAGAACCTGAATATCTCTTAAATACTGTCCATATGATCATTTCGTTACTTTCCTATGAAAATAGATTCATCAAGTTTCGTTTACATAATTTATTCACTATTTAATTTCAATCCTACTATTTTAGTGATTTTCCAAATCTACATCACTGCTGCTGCCAGCATCTGCCTTTAAGGTAGACTTTACCTATTTCATAGTTTCCATGATTCAACTAGCCCTTTTTGCATAAATAGCACAAATCATGATAGCGATTAACCATTCCATACCAAATGATTATAACATTATGCTCGACATATATAAGCCATTTTCGCATGGCTATATACATTAACCAAAATATTCTTCCGCCACTAGTCTATTTTATACATGCCATAGACAATCCGAAACATAGCAGTACCAAACAGTGGATAGTGATAGTGTGACTAGTTGCTGACGATCCCCGAGCCTGTAACTTCGCAATGAGATCTATAAAACAGAGGAACAGAGTAAACGGAGTAAGCATTACAATGCTTAGTAAGTTTTAAGCAGTGTCAACAGATAACAATCAAATTATAACATAGTTGTTCGTATTTTTATTTCACTCTTCCTTCGGGCATACCATCCCTTTACCGAATCTGCACATCTCATCATATACAATAGGCAGATAAACTTTCACATAAAAGTGAGCTCATGTGACATAGATATATCGTATGATTTCACATCACCTCTCACACTGATCCGATTCACATATCATAGGAATAGTCTCATAGATTGCTCTCGTATGCATCACATAACTACCTTATGATTTAGTGCAAATCAAGCTCACATATAAACTTGGAGTACATACCTGTTTAACCTTTCGCATTGAATATATTTATAAGCAATTCTTATTACGAAGTCTTACCCGACATAATCTCCACACGAAGTTATCGGGTCTTACCCGGACAAAATCCCCACACGTAGTCATCGGGTCTTTAGAGCTCGATATAGTACAAGCACGAAGCTTAAGGACATTAATCAGTGATAATATTCTCGCATAAAGCCTGCGGGGTTTTAACCCGGATATAGTACTGACACAAATGCCCTTCGGACTTATCACATTTATGCACTTTCACATCCATCACATTGGCCACTCGGCCCTGTCACATATATACACTTTCACATTCATCACATCGGCCATTAAGCCTATCACGCCATATATACTTTCACATTCATCACATTGGCCATTAAGCCTTATCACATATATATACACTTTCACATTCATCACATCGGCTATTAGGCCTTTATCGCACATATACACTTTCACATTCATCACATCGGCCATTAAGCCTTATCACATATATATACACTTTCACATTCATCACATCGGCCATTAGGCTTATCACATATATACACTTTCACATTCATCACATCGGCCTTAGGCCTTATCACAATTTAGATTCAATGGGTTTAATCATAGCTTATAAGCAACTAAAACAAGTTTATCAAGGTTTACAACACAATCTCAAATTCAGCACAAGCTGTTTTTCCTGAGCAATAGTCACTAAATATTTATAACTGGAGCTACAAAACTCCAAATCACTTTCCGTAAATTTTTCCTGAATATAGACTCGTATGTCTTCCATCCATAAAATTTCCAGGATTTAGGTTTGGCCAATCAATACCAGATTTTTCTTAAAGTTTCCCCTGTTTCACTGCTTTACTAATCTGACCACTCTTCACTACGAATCAAATTTCTCATTATCAGAAATTCCTTTGCTTGCACGGTTTCTTTTATAAGAAACTAGACTCATTAAGCTTTAATTTCATGTCTCATTCAGCCTCTAATTCAAATCCATGAATTTATGGTGATTTTCTAAATTCATGTTACTGCTGCTGTCATGAGCAGGTTTATTCACAATTTTACTCTTCTGACATATCCTTTCAGCACTTCATAATATCATATCCATTTGGCAACATATCATATCAATAACTTACCTATACTTCATAATAACCATTAGGCTATATGCATAAAGATTTACAATAGAGTTATGATTCTTTTAATATGTGCTTAACATATCATACTCAATCACATTATAGGCTTTAATACTTAAAACTTACCTCGATCGCTAATGTACGTCAATTCCGACTATTCGACCAATTTCCCTTTTTCCACGATCCGACTTTGTTTCCTTGAGTTCTTGAGCTAATGAACCAAATTTAAACTTATCACATCACTATTGTGTAAAACCACATTCGATTATATTATAATTCGGTTAGCAAGAAATACACTTATTCCTTATAACATTTAGCTTCGAGATCACCACCTCAATCATCTCAAGTACCAAACATGCATTAATACTCTCTTTAGTACAATTTCGTTACTTTAACTAAATACTAAACATATCCTTTTGCTTATCTATACACATCCGCATTTTAACTCATACCAATCATAACAAATAGCATAATATTTGTTAACATATAAAATTATGGTTGACATTACATCATTTACTTCCACTAACCATTTAAGCATAACCTAAGCGCATACATTGCATTGACAAACCAAACCAAAATATCCAATACATAGTCAAACATATAATTGTTATTTCACTCCTTTTCGAACTAATTATAAATGCATCTCAAAGCCATAGCATATCATACATGAAACTTACCAAAGATGAATTAATCATAAGCTATTTATAGTACCTTAACCAAACACAACAACTAACTTCACACATATTTTATCTATGCAAATACCAAAGCCGAATCAACTAATATACTTATGAATATATATATCATCATCGAAATCACCTAAGCTTAGACATCATTTCTTAATTCCAAGCAAGTTGCCGAATGCAACCTTACTAAATTTTCATGGATTCAAGTCATGGATTCAATATACCATTACCATGAAATCAACAACCAAAAATTCATAGACAATTTAGGAAAATCACATTACAAATCTCAAATTCAAGCAAAGACCATGGCCGAAATGCACATATAACCACATAACAAAAATATTGAACCTTTGGTTGCCTAACTAGCTTAACATCCATCAAATTTTAAATCAAGAAACTCACCTCATCTATAATCAACCCTCAATACCCTAAAGCATCAAAAACGACATCAAAGAAATACAACCATCCATGGCCGAATGTCATCTTCTTAACTTTACAAAAAAAACATTTGCCATGAGCTAGCTTCTATACTTGATGGCCACTCCAAATATACAAAGATTTTCAATGATAGAGCATTAACATACCTTAATCCACTTAAAGGTGACCAAATGCCTTAACTTCATCTTCTTTTCTTCTTTAGGTACGGCTAGAACCCAAAAACAATGAAGTCCCCCTCCTTCCCTAGCTCACGGCACTTCAAGAAAAGAAAGAAGATGAAGACTTTCTCTTGCTTTCTATTTTATTCCCCCTTTCTTTTCCTTTTTTTTGATCTATTTTAATCATTTACTAATAAAAGCATCATTAAAAATTCAACTTAATGGAAGAACCATCCTTGCTTGGCCGGCCACTACTTGAGGTTTGGGTGATTTGACATGCAAACCCAAGTTTCCTCACTTTGTTATCATTTGATCCTTACATATTCCCCTATCATATTTCTTAGGTTCTCAACTAAGTCAATCACATGAAATTCACCTTCATAAGTCTAATTTAAAACATCAAATTTTCACACATGCACTATGGTTTAAATTCATGAACAATTACATAAAAATCACATTAACATACCTTTGATTTATGAACTAACCATGGCCGAATGCCTTGGCTTCTTCTTCTCCCTTTTTTTTTCTTTCACTAGTTACGGCAATGGGGAAAAGAAAGATGGACATACCTTGTTTCTATCACTCTTTCCTTCTTTTAATTATTCTTTCTTCCATAATATAAAGCCATTAACTATTATCATGCTATAATAAAATGCATATAATATCTATCAACTATCATTTGGCCGGCCACTAATAAAAGTGGTCCATTTGACATGCAAGTCCCTCATGTCAATAACTCATGCATATTTGGCCACTTTAAATTTCACCTATCACATTTCAAGTCTATCACATGGGTCCTTTCTTATAAATAACACCGCCTTGATAAAAATCAAGGCACGAAATATTCATACATACAAATTCCACATACAATAAGCACAGAATATAACATCTAATTATTTTTGTGACTCGTTTCGTGGTCCCAAACCACTTTCGACTAGGGTCACTTAGGGTGTCACAACTCTCCCCCCTTTAGGGATTTTCGTCCTCGAAAATTGGATAACGTCCTCTATTGAATTATATCCATAAAACATTAGCTCATCGATAGCAATTGTAATTCATTACTGATTTCGCATCGATCTATAGAATCATTTTCTTATCTTAAAACAAATACATAAACATTTCTACAAGTATGCACATATATCTCATTTTCTTGATTTCATAAGCAATAATCACTTAATTTAATTCACAAATGCATTTCAAACACATATTAGGCACATATTAACATGTATAATTCACATCGTCAACCCACATATCATTCATGAATAAGCTGCAACCTAGCCGAAAGTACGCATATACTCAAACATCCCAATAATTATCCTTATAACTTTATCACGTCTCAATATCAACTAAACTCATTTCCAAAAGAAAAGTCAACTTCCACGTACCTGAACATTTAGTTCATTTAGCACATTCAATCATAGTTAACGTTACCCGTATACAGTCGAATAGGCATAAAGCCTAATATAATACACTGCATGAGATTATTCTAGCGCATAACTCGTATATCCAAAATTATCAACATCATCAAAAATTCTTTCAAATTTCGAATGTCGAAACTTAACAAAATAATTTCTTGAACAAGATTAACAAAATAGTGTCCATTCAGCAATAGCACATATAGCTCTTACAATGCCATATCCTAGATATGGTCTTACATATCTCACATATCGAGCCGATGCATGTCCCAGACATGGTCTTACACACTATCTCAAATCAATGCCTCGTCCCAAACGAGGTCTTACATGAATTCCACTTCACACACTTAGTGCCACTAACCGATCTCGCACTCATAGTGCTTGTTAAAGGAATTCGCACACACACAGTGCTCTAATCATTCACATACATAGTGCTCTTATTCATTCGTTAATACACATTGATATGACTTAACCAAGTCTATAAACATCATGTATGTACACTTTTAAACATATCATCTCATTTAAATTTGAATTCGTATAGTAATGAATACTTAAACTTTGCTCAAATTACCGGCACGAAGCCTACTAGGCACGAAGGCCCGAATACATGTCACCAGCATGATTGCTCTTCGGGACCTAGCCCGGATATAACACCAGCACGAATGCTCTTCGGAACTTAGTCCGGATACCTCACTAGCACGAATGCTCTTCGGAATTTAGCCCGGATATAACCACAAGCTCAATTGCCTTCGGGTCTTAACCCGGGTATAGCAACTCGCACGAATGCCTTCGGGTCTTAGCCCGGATGTATCAACTTGCACAAATGCTTCGGGTCTTATCCCGGATATATCAATTCGCACAAATGCCTTCGGGTCTTATCCTGGATATATCAATTCGCGCAAATGCCTTCAGGTCTTAGCCCGGATATATCAATTCGCACAAATGCCTTCGGGTCTTATCCCGGATATATCAATTCGCACAAATGCCTTCAGGTCTTAGCCCGGATATATCAATTCGCACAAATGCCTTCGGGTCTTAGCTGGATATATCAATCGCACAAATGCCTTCGGGTCTTAACCCGAATATCAATTCGCACAAATGCCTTCGGGTCTTAACTCGGATATATCAATTCGCACAAATGCTTCGGTCTTATCCGGATATATCAATTCGCACAATGCCTTTAGGTCTTAGCCCGGATATATCAATTCACACAAATGCCTTCGGGTCTTATCCCGGATATATCAATTCGCACAAATGCCTTCGGGTCTTAACCCGGATATATCAATTCGCACAAATGCCTTCGGGTCTTAACCCGGATATATCAATTTGCACACATAGTGCTTAATAATCAACCACGCACACTTAGTGCCATGTACTTTAAACTCGCACACTTAGTGCCATGCATTTCAAGCCCGCACACTTAGTGCCAATCTCACAACCGTGAATACTTATTGCCCGCACACTTAGTGCCAATCTCGCAACCGTGAACATTGATTGCCCGCACACTTAGTGCCAATCTCGCAACCGTGAACACTTATTGCTGAAAACCAACCACTCTATACGCTTCACTGCCTTTTTACATTCGACAATTTCGTCTCTACATACATATACACATATAGCAATACACATTAGTATATCATTTACATTACTTGAATACAAACACAACATGCTTATCGACCATTCAACTTCCAGTTCCATAGCCACATACAAAATCACATTTATAGTCATAACACTCTTTCAAAACTGCATCACTTATACCCTTATAATTCAATCCAAATCGAAATTCAAATACGAGTACATGATACGTACCTGACCAACTTAATAATTTAAGCATATCTAAGTGAAGTTATATCGCAAATTCTCAAAGTCAGAAGCTTGCTACAGCTCGATCGGGATCAAGATTCATTGCAATACAGCAAACACATTTTAATAGTCAAAAATCATCACACTATCATTTATCACTTTATGGCATGTATAAATAGACTCACGCGTGCTACGTTAGTCCTAGAATCGACTAAACCTGGCTCTGATACCAATAAAATTGTAACACCCCGTACCCGAGACCGTTGCCGGAGTCGGACACGAGGGTTCACAGACTAATTCGCTTACTATCGCAGTCCATTTTAAATTTCCAGGCAGTTGGCTAACTGCGACACTGTCACCTTAAAAATCATATCTTGAGTTTCACAACTTGAAATCAGTTTCATAATTTTTCCCTGAAACTAGACTCATATGCCCATCTACATATTTTTTTCTAGAATTTTTGGTCAGGCCAATTAGTACAGTTTATTAGTCAAAGTCTCCCATGTTACAGGGATCGACTACACTGACCTTTGCGCATTACGACTTGGATATCTCCCTGCACAGGGCTTCAATACTGATGCCGTTTGTTTCTATAGAACCTAGACTCAAAGAGGAATCCAGACATATATGGCATAACTCCTAATTATCTCTGGTTAATTTATAATGAATTTCCAAAGTCGGAACAGGGAATCCAGAAACTGTTCTGGCCCTGTCTCACGAGAACCTGAATATCTCTTAACATACTGTCCATATGATCATTTCGTTACTTTCCTATGAAAATAGATTCATCAAGTTTCGTTTACATAATTTATTCACTATTTAATTCCAATCCTACTATTTTTAGTGATTTTCCAAATCTACATCACTGCTGCTGCCAGCATCTGCCTTTAAGGTAGACTTTACCTATTCATAGTTTCCATGATTCAACTAGCCCTTTTGCATAAATAGCACAAATCATGATAGCGATTAACCATTCCATACAAATGATTATAACATTATGCTCGAACATATATAAGCCATTTTCGCATGGCTATATACATTAACCAAAATATTCTTCCGCCACTAGTCTATTTTATACATGCCATAAGACAATCCGAAACATAGCAGTACCAAACAGTGGATAGTGATAGTGTGACTAGTTGCTGACGATCCCCGAGCCTGTAGCTTCGCAATGAGATCTATAAAACAGAGGAAACAGAGTAAACGGAGTAAGCATTACAATGCTTAGTAAGTTTTAAGCAGTGTCAACAGATAACAATCAAATTATAACATAGTTGTTCGTATTTTTATTTCACTCTTCCTTCGGGCATACCATCCCTTTACCGAATCTGCACATCTCATCATATACAATAGGCAGATAAACTTTCACATAAAAGTGAGCTCATGTGACATAGATATATCGTATGATTTCACATCACCTCTCACACTGATCCGATGTCACATAATCATAGGAATAGTCTCATAGATTGCTCTCGTATGCATCACATAACTACCTTATGATTTAGTGCAAATCAAGCTCACATATAAACTTGGAGTACATACCTGTTTAACCTTTCGCATTGAATATATTTATAAGCAATTCTTATTACGAAGTCTTACCCGGACATAATCTCCACACGAAGATATCGGGTCTTACCCGGACAAAATCCCCACACGTAGTCATCGGGTCTTTAGAGCTCGATATAGTACAAGCACGAAGCTTAAGGACATTAATCAGTGATAATATTCTCGCATAAAGCCTGCGGGGTTTTAACCCGGATATAGTACTGACACAAATGCCCTTCGGGACTTATCACATTTATGCACTTTCACATCCATCACATTGGCCACTCGGCCCTGTCACATATATACACTTTCACATTCATCACATCGGCCATTAAGCCTTATCACGCATATACACTTTCACATTCATCACATTGGCCATTAAGCCTTATCACAAATATATACACTTTCACATTCATCACATCGGCTATTAGGCCTTATCGCACATATACACTTTCACATTCATCACATCGGCCATTAAGCCTTATCACATATATATACACTTTCACATTCATCACATCGGCCATTAGGCCTTATCACAATTTAGAATTCACATATGGGTTTAATCAATAGCTTATAAGCAACTAAAACAAGTTTATCAAGGTTTACAACACAATCTCAAATTCAGCACAAGCTGTTTTTCCTGAGCAATAGTCACTAAATTATTTATAACTGGAGCTACAAAACTCCAAATCACTTTCCGTAAATTTTTCCTGAATATAGACTCGTATGTCTTCCATCCATAAAATTTCCAGAATTTTAGGTTTGGCCAATCAATACCAGATTTTTCTTAAAGTTTCCCCTGTTTCACTGCTTGACTAATCTGACCACTCTTCACTACGAATCAAATTTCTCATTATCAGAAATTCCTTTGCTTGCACGGTTTCTTTTATAAGAAACTAGACTCATTAAGCTTTAATTTCATGTCTCATTCAGCCTCTAATTCAAGTCCATGAATTTATGGTGATTTTCTAAATTCATGTTACTGCTGCTGTCCTGAGCAGGTTTATCACAATTTTACTCTTCTGACATATCCTTTCAGCACTTCATAATATCATATCCATTTGGCAACATATCATATCAATAACTTACCTATACTTCATAATAACCATTAGGCTATATGCATAAAGATTTACAATAGAGTTATGATTCTTTTAATATGTGCTTAACATATCATACTCAATCACATTATAGGCTTTAATACTTAAAACTTACCTCGATCGCTAATGTACGTCAATTCCGACTATTCGACCAATTTCCCTTTTTCCACGATCCGACTTTGTTTCCTTGAGTTCTTGAGCTAATGAACCAAATTTAAACTTATCACATCACTATTGTGTAAAACCACATTCGATTATATTATAATTCGGTTAGCAAGAAATACACTTATTCCTTATAACATTTAGCTTCGAGATCACCACCTCAATCATCTCAAGTACCAAACATGCATTAATACTCTCTTTAGTACAATTTCGTTACTTTAACTAAATACTAAACATATCCTTTTGCTTATCTATACACATCCGCATTTTAACTCATACCAATCATAACAAATAGCATAATATTTGTTAACATATAAAATTATGGTTGACATTACATCATTTACTTCCACTAACCATTTAAGCATAACCTAAGCGCATACATTGCATTGACAAACCAAACCAAAATATCCAATACATAGTCAAACATATAATTGTTATTTCACTCCTTTTCGAACTAATTTATAAAATGCATTCTCAAAGCCATAGCATATCATACATGAAACTTACCAAAGATGAATTAATCATAAGCTATTTATAGTACCTTAACCAAACACAACAACTAACTTCACACATATTTTATCTATGCAAATACCAAAGCCGAATCAACTAAATATACTTATGAATATATATATATCATCATCGAAATCACCTAAGCTTAGACATCATTTCTTAATTCCAAGCAAGTTGCCGAATGCAACCTTACTAAATTTTCATGGATTCAAGTCATGGATTCAATATACCATTACCATGAAATCAACAACCAAAAATTCATAGACAATTTAGGAAAATCACATTACAAATCTCAAATTCAAGCAAAGACCATGGCCGAAATGCACATATAACCACATAACAAAAATATTGAACCTTTGGTTGCCTAACTAGCTTAACATCCATCAAATTTTAAATCAAGAAACTCACCTCATCTATAATCAACCCTCAATACCCTAAAGCATCAAAAACGACATCAAAGAAATACAACCATCCATGGCCGAATGTCATCTTCTTAACTTTACAAAAAAAAACATTTGCCATGAGCTAGCTTCTATACTTGATGGCCACTCCAAATATACAAAGATTTTCAATGATAGAGCATTAACATACCTTAATCCACTTAAAGGTGACCAAATGCCTTAACTTCAATTTCTTCTTTTCTTTCTTTAGGTACGGCTAGAACCCAAAAACAATGAAGTCTCCCCTCCTTCCCTAGCTCACGGCACTTCAAGAAAAGAAAGAAGATGAAGACTTTCTCTTGCTTTCTTATTTTATTCCCCCTTTCTTTTCCTTTTTTTTGATCTATTTTAATCATTTAATAATAAAAGCATCATTAAAAATTCAACTTAATGGAAGAACCATCCTTGCTTGGCCGGCCACTACTTGAGGTTTGGGTGATTTGACATGCAAACCCAAGTTTCCTCACTTTGTTATCATTTGATCCTTACATATTCCCCTATCATATTTTCTTAGGTTCTCAACTAAGTCAATCACATGAAATTCACCTTCATAAGTCTAATTTAAAACATCAAATTTTCACACATGCACTATGGTTTAAATTCATGAACAATTACATAAAAATCACATTAACATACCTTTGATTTATGAACTAACCATGGCCGAATGCCTTGGCTTCTTCTTCTCCCTTTTTTTTTCTTTCACTAGTTACGGCAATGGGGAAAAGAAAGATGGACATACCTTGTTTCTATCACTCTTTCCTTCTTTTAATTATTCTTTCTTCCATAATATAAAGCCATTAACTATTATCATGCTATAATAAAAATGCATATAATATCTATCAACTATCATTATGGCCGGCCACTAATTAAAAGTGGTCCATTTGACATGCAAGTCCCTCATGTCAATAACTCATGCATTATTTGGCCACTTTAAATTTCACCTATCACATTTTCAAGTCTTATCACATGGGTCCTTTCTTATAAATTAACACCGCCTTGATAAAAATCAAGGCACGAAATATTCACACATACAAATTCCACATACAATAAGCACAGAATATAACATCTAATTATTTTTGTGACTCGGTTTCGTGGTCCCGAAACCACTTTCCGACTAGGGTCACTTTAGGGGTGTCACACAATATCCGACCTAATGCAATACAACATACAATATATGACATGCTAATACATGAATATCAGTTATACATACAGTTTAGTATTCATTCATATAATCATTATGATCAGTACATACATCATACAAATAGTTCAAGCATTTAAGGGTCTAAGTAGTGCTTACCAACACAACAGTAGGTTCATAGTCGAGTTGG
>NW_024403203.1:0-21002 GCF_007990345.1 Gossypium hirsutum | reverse complement strand
TCCGATGGAATACCTATTGGTACGTTCATCGTGAATGACCTGCGATCCGATTGCCATGGTTCTCCTAGCAACAAATGGCAGACTTGAATAGGCACAAATCACAAAGGACTTCGTCTTGGTATCTTCCGATGGAAAATGCAACACGCACTTGTTGAGTAACTTCAAATTTGCCTTCAACACCAAGTCCTTGCAGTTGATAGGGTCGTGGATGCTTGGTAGTGGCCAAGCCAAGTTTTTTACCGTTCGAATACTAGCCGATGTTTGACCTACTTCCACCATCAATAATGAGGCAACAAACTTTATCGTGGACACGGCAACGCGTGTGAAACATATCTTCACATTGGTGGTTCATTTTCCAATCTTTGAAGGATTGCACTAATCTTGATGTCAACGATAGTAGATGTCAAATCTTCTTATTGTCGAATTGTCGAAATTCAGATCGCATTATCCTTTGCATTTCTTTCTCACATTTGGAATTCAAATCAGAAATTCTTCAGACATGCTTCAACAAAATATTAGAAAACAAAAGTTAAATTAGAAAGAAAAAATAATTCTCACCACAAATCTCTCAAGTTCGCTCAAAAAGAAAATTCACTCACTCTCGTGTTTGAACTCTTTTAGGCTTTTTTTCGAATGAACTCACCTCACTTGCTTTACCACTCGACCTCGTCTCACAAATCGTAATTCGTTCGATAGACTTATTTGCTGCTGAGGTCAGTTTCAAAATGGGTACAAGGAATAATGTCGGGTGTAGGTAGGCTGAATAAGGAAGAAAATTGGTTTAAAAGTGGCGTTGGGATGGAAAATAATGGTAGGAAGGGAAACTTGATGATCGGAGTAAATAAGAGAAGAAAATAAAAACTCGCAAGACTTTTCACTTTTTTTTAAACTTGATTTTTTGCTCACCTTTTTTTCTTTTCTTTTTTTTGCTCGAGTTTTTTCACTTTTTTTTGAATTTTTTTTTCAATTTTTTTTTTCGAATTTTTTTTGATTTTTTTGTTACTCCATAGTAAGCTAAATACAAGGGAAAAAAAATAAATTACAACCAAATTTTTTTGATTTTTTTAAGTTTCGAACCTACTCCGAGCTTGATACGAATGTCGGCACTCCTCGTTTAGTAGCTCTGATACCAATGATGTGATCCAGCTCGGTTGATGGAGTCGAGTTCACTTAAGTTGCCTGATCGTCGACGAGAAGTATTGGTTGATGTCGAATGGAGATAACTTTATGGAGTTGTTTAAGCGGAAGTAATTAAAAGGGTTCAAAAATGGCTTGGTTTGGAGAATGGATGGTTCGATTTAACAAAGAAAATAAAGTTTAAGTAGATAGATAAAATGGAATGGAAATTGAACTCAAGCGAAGAACGATTCAATACTATGTAAAGTATTGCCCGGACTTATATTGCTCAAGTGGATAAATGGATGTAGAAGATGGACTGACCGTTACTATAGAGAGGTAGAACAAGGTATAAAAGGTGATGAACGCCACACAGGATGTATAAGTTCAAGAAGTCGGTTGGGCCACTAGCGAGCTAGATAAGTCAGAACGAGACTCGTACGAAATAGGATAGGAGAAACCTCACAATCAAGTTTTCAATAATCAAATTCTGTAACCTTTACAATAAACAAGTAAGCTATTTATAAGCCTAAAATGCCTATGATATCGGCATCTATGTTGTTCACACTAACTTAAATTCTGTTCACACAGGTATTTAACATGTTCACACAAATAGCATTAAAATCCAGTTCATGCTTGAAGATGTACATGAATTGGCCGAACCATCATGATGCTTCACTTGATGCATTCATGCATCCTTAGCCTTGAAGAATCTCCATAATTCCATGAATGTGCAGCTCTTTAATGATCCTACATCTCCCTTGGCTGAATGAGGCATTAATGTGCCTAAAATACTTGAATGGTCATCTTGAAAATGCATGAATCATGCATGAAACGTCCCATGTATTTTCCCCCATAAATATGATCCATGAATCTTCAAATACATGAACTTTCAGCAACTCCCTCTTGCATGAACGTCCCAAATGCATGTGCTCCTTTAAATGCCATCCATTGAACCTCAATTGTGCATGCACACTCCCATACATTGCACCAATCCGTTCATGAACCTGCAGCAAATTAAATCAGCAAGTTAAATGCATTTCAAACACATTAAATTAGCAGCATATGAACTCAATAATTTGCACATTAAATTTGGCCATACATATTAACAATTTTAGACATATTTAAAACATCATAATTAATTAAGTATTTAATTTAGATATAATTAAAATACTTAATTAATTATTTGTCCAGATTTTAACAAATTAACTAACTTAAGATAAACAACTAATTTAACTAATGACAAATTAAATGGTTTATTTCAGCAAAATAAATGCAAGCTAAAGAAAGCTAAAAATAAGCTCATTGGGTTAAGATTGAGCTGAATTGAGCTTGAGTGAGTTGACTTGAGCTCGAGTGAGCTGGAAACGAGCTAAACGGAGCTTAACAAAATGAAATTGAACTAATTCAGCTCGCATGGATTTGCAAACAATGCTTAGGGAGCTGATCCAAAAGTGTGCCCGGGGCATGGTCGTATCATCCCCTCCCTCTTTAAAGAGATTTGTCCCCAAATCGGGCCATTTACTCACGAAAAATCGTTGAAGATTCTGAAAGCCACAATTAACTCGGATCAAAAGAAGCTCATTCGCATGCCCTCCCTCTTTAGAGGGTACCACTTCACATTGTCACCTTTAAAAGAATAAAACGAATTAGTGACACGATGAAGATTAAACACAAAGGAACTTTTTGAGATTTGATTCACAGTTTGAACAAGTAATCCAATACCGGGGTCGAAAATAGAAATCGTTCTTACCTTTTATTCGATGGAAACAAACATAAATCACAAGGCATTTGATAGCTATGGTTTTGGAAGTCAACTTTCCATGGTTCGATTACCTTAGGCAATGATATAGAATGGTGTTCACCGGGGTCAAAGACAAAATTTTCTCTTGCCATTTCAATTTGATTTGGCATTTCATGACCGACTTCATAGAAAGAGCACTAAGCAACTCAAAATCATTATCATTCAAAACATGTTCGGATCTTTTAGTCCACAGTTGAGAACATCCTCCGAAAACAAAATTTTGATTTTGACTTAACAAACCAACAAGATTCACATGGCTCATTTTCAAACTTAAAGACAAAGTATCATACAAACAAATATTGTTTACACATTCATTCAAACAAATTTTACGATGCTTGCTTTCTTTCATGGATGATTCATAATAGCAAACTCCAGGATTAAAGACATGATTTTGACTACTCGATCCAAATGGCAAAAAGAGTCCTTTTATCTCCAACAATTTACACAAATTAAACAACGAGGGTGTTAACATACTCAAATTCAAACAAGCAAACCCTTTAAATTTCATTCGAAAAGATTTACAAAAACATGGAAATTTCACACCAAAAATTAGATAATCCACATGATCAACACACCAAGCAGATGATATGTCAACTTTTTTTTATCACACAATTCCAGATTTTGTTGGTGCTGATTTATTCGCTCTTCATCAAAAATCTTGCCAATGGTGTATTCATCAATACATTTCCATTCCTTTTCAACATGATCAGTGAGAATGAACATTTTATATGGACTTTCATCTTGCGCATCCAAAACATGCATTCCATTGCAAGTTAAAGATAAACAACCAATACCATAAAATGATATTTTCAAAGCAAGAATCTTCTTATCATTAGACAAACAAATGGATCATCATCAATCAAAGAATGACAAATAGCCACGTCAAAGTTCAGATTCTTTCTAAAGACCAAATCATCAACAGTGTGTCCATCAACAATCGAGTAAGGCAGAAGTGCTTTAAAATTTTCAACATTCATACCTTGCTTACCTTTTGGCATAGGCGAACTAGGATCGTTGAGAACATTACCTTTTTCAGCCAAAATGAACCTTCTCTCCTTCGAGAGGTATTGGAGTTGAAAATTATCGTCACTTGGCCTTCCGGAGACCTGAAAAGAGGAAACAAAACAAGACAAATTCTCATGTGGTTTAGTAAACAGATTCCTCACTTTTTCTTGCTCTTTTGCCTCATTTTCTCTCGTTTTTTTTTTCTAACTCATTGTCTTTTCTTTCTTTTTCAATTTTCTCTTTTTCCTCACACTTTTGTTCAATCTCAATTTCTTTTTCGATTTCTTTCTCTTTTTCACATCCTTTTTCAATCTCAATTTCATTTTCCATGACACTCGTTTCTTTTTTAGACTCTCTTTCTTTTCACTTGATTTCTTTTCAAGCTCTCTTTCAATTTCTTTTTTCGCTTTTTCTTTTTCAATTTTCTTTTCTTCATTTTCTTTTTCTCTCACTTTTTCGATTTCTTTTTCTTTGCAATTTCTTTTTCTTCTTCGTTTTCTTTTTGTTTCTTTCAATTTCTTTTTCAATCTCTTTCTCCTTTTCTCGCTCAATGGATTGCTTCATTTTGAATTGGTCTTCTTGCACTTGTTTCGGTGTGAGCGGCGCTAAAGTGATTTTCCTTCCTTGATGCTTGAAGGAATACCTATTGGTACGTTCATCGTGAATGACCTTGCGATCCGATTGCCATGGTTCTCCTAGCAACAAATGGCAGACTTGAATAGGCACAACATCACAAAGGACTTCGTCTTGGTATCTTCCGATGGAAAATGCAACACGCACTTGTTGAGTAACTTCAAATTTGCCTTCAACACCAAGTCCTTGCAGTTGATAGGGTCGTGGATGCTTGGTAGTGGCCAAGCCAAGTTTTTTTACCGTTCGAATACTAGCCATGTTTGACCTACTTCCACCATCAATAATGAGGCAACAAACTTTATCGTGGACACGGCAACGCGTGTGAAACATATCTTCACATTGTGGTTCATTTCCAATCTTTGAAGGATTGCACTAATCTTGATGTCAACGATAGTAGATGTCAAATCTTCTTTATCTTTGTCGAATTGTCGAAATTCAGATCGCATTATCCTTTGCATTTCTTGTCTCCACATTTGGAATTCAAATTCAGAAAATTCTTCAGACATGCTTCAACAAAATATTAGAAAACAAAAGTTAAATTAGAAAGAAAAAATAATTCTCACCACAAATCTCTCAAGTTCGCTCAAAAAGAAAAATTCACTCACTCTCGTGTTTGAACTCTCTTTTAGGCTTTTTTTCGAATGAACTCACGCTCACTTGCCTTTTACCACTCGACCTCGTCTCACAAATTCGTAATTCGTCTCGATAGACTTAATTTGCTGCTTGAGGGTCAGTTTCAAAATGGGTTACAAGGAATAATGTCGGGTGTAGGGTAGGCTGAATAAGGAAGAAAATTGGTTTAAAATGTGGCGTTGGGATGGAAAATAATGGTAGGAAGGGAAACTTGATGATCGGAGTAAATAAGAGAAGAAAATAAAAACTCGCAAGACTTTTCACTTTTTTTTAAACTTGATTTTTTTTGCTCACCTTTTTTTTCTTTTCTTTTTTTTGCTCGAGTTTTTTCACTTTTTTTTTGAATTTTTTTTCAATTAATTTTTTTTTCGAATTTTTTTTGATTTTTTTGTTACTCCATAGTAAGCTAAATACAAGGGAAAAAAATAAATTACAACTCAAATTTTTTTTGATTTTTTTTAAGTTTCGAACCTACTCCGAGCTTGATACGAATGTCGGCACTCCTCGTTTTAGTAGCTCTGATACCAAATGATGTGATCCAGCTCGGTTGATGGAGTCGAGTTCACTTAAGTTGCCTGATCGTCGACGAGAAGTATTGGTTGATGTCGAATGGAGATAACTTTATGGAGTTGTTTTAAGCGGAAGTAATTAAAAGGGTTCAAAAATGGCTTGGTTTGGAGAATGGATGGTTCGATTTAACAAAGAAAATAAAGTTTAAGTAGATAGATAAAATGGAATGGAAATTGAACTCAAGCGAAGAACGATTCAATACTATGTAAAGTATTGCCCCGGGACTTATATTGCTCAAGGTGGATTAAATGGATTGTAGAAGATGGACCTTGACCCGTTACCTATAGAGAGGTAGGAACCAAAGGTATAAAAAGGTGGATGAACGCCACACCAGGATGGTGATAAGTTCAAGAAGTCGGGTTGGCGCCACTAGCGAGCTAGATAAGTCAGAACGAGACTCGTACGAAATAGGATAGGAGGAAACCTCACAATCAAGTTTTCAATAATCAAATTCTGTAACCTTTTACAATAAACAAGTAAGCTATTTATAAGCCTAAAATGCCTATTGATATTCGGCATCTATGTTGTTCACACTAACTTAAATTCTGTTCACACAGGTATTTAACATGTTCACACAAATAGCATTAAAATCCAGTTCATGCTTGAAGATGTACATGAATTGGCCGAACCATCATGATGCTTCACTTGATGCATTCATGCATCCTTAGCCTTGAAGAATCTCCATAATTCCATGAATGTGCAGCTCTTTAATGATCCTACATCTCCCTTGGCTGAATGAGGCATTAATGTGCCTAAAATACTTGAATGGTCATCTTGAAAATGCATGAATCATGCATGAAACGTCCCATGTATTTTCCCCCATTAATATGATCCATGAATCTTCAAATACATGAACTTTCAGCAACTCCCTCTTGCATGAACGTCCCAAATGCATGTGCTCCTTTAAATGCCATCCATTGAACCTCAATTGTGCATGCACACTCCCATACATTGCACCAATCCGTTCATGAACCTGCAGCAAATTAAATCAGCAAGTTAAATGCATTTCAAACACATTAAATTAGCAGCATATGAACTCAATAATTTGCACATTAAATTTGGCCATACATATTAACAATTTTAGACATATTTAAAACATCATAATTAATTAAGTATTTAATTTAGATATAATTAAAATACTTAATTAATTATTTGTCCAGATTTTAACAAATTAACTAACTTAAGATAAACAACTAATTTAACTAATGACAAATTAAATGGTTTATTTCAGCAAAATAAATGCAAGCTAAAGAAAGCTAAAAATAAGCTCATTGGGTTAAGATTGAGCTGAATTGAGCTTGAGTGAGTTGACTTGAGCTCGAGTGAGCTGGAAACGAGCTAAACGGAGCTTAACAAAATGAAATTGAACTAATTCAGCTCGCATGGATTTGCAAACAATGCTTAGGGAGCTGATCCAAAAGTGTGCCCGGGGCATGGTCGTATCATCCCCTCCCTCTTTAAAGAGATTTGTCCCCAAATCGGGCCATTTACTCACGAAAAATCGTTGAAGATTCTGAAAGCCACAATTAACTCGGATCAAAAGAAGCTCATTCGCATGCCCTCCCTCTTTAGGAGGGTACCACTTCACATTGTCACCTTTAAAAGAATAAAACGAATTAGTGACACGATGAAGATTAAACACAAAGGAACTTTTTGAGATTTGATTCACAGTTTGAACAAGTAATCCAATACCGGGGTCGAAAATAGAAATCGTTCTTACCTTTTTATTCGATGGAAACAAACATAAATCACAAGGCATTTGATAGCTATGGTTTTGGAAGTCAACTTTCCATGGTTCGATTACCTTAGGCAATGATATAGAATGGTGTTCACCGGGGTCAAAGACAAAATTTTCTCTTGCCATTTCAATTTGATTTGGCAATTTCATGACCGACTTCATAGAAAGAGCACTAAGCAACTCAAAATCATTATCATTCAAAACATGTTCGGATCTTTTAGTCCACAGTTGAGAACATCCTCCGAAAACAAAATTTTGATTTTGACTTAACAAACCAACAAGATTCACATGGCTCATTTTCAAACTTAAAGACAAAGTATCATACAAACAAAGATTGTTTACACATTCATTCAAACAAATTTTACGATGCTTGCTTTCTTTCATGGATGATTCATAATAGCAAACTCCAGGATTAAAGACATGATTTTGACTACTCGATCCAAATGGCAAAAAGAGTCCTTTTATCTCCAACAATTTACACAAATTAAACAACGAGGGTGTTAACATACTCAAATTCAAACAAGCAAACCCTTTAAATTTCATTCGAAAAGATTTACAAAAACATGGAAATTTCACACCAAAAATTAGATAATCCACATGATCAACACAACCAAGCAGATGATATGTCAACTTTTTTTATCACACAATTCCAGATTTTGTTGGTGCTGATTTATTCGCTCTTCATCAAAAATCTTGCCAATGGTGTATTCATCAATACATTTCCATTCCTTTTCAACATGATCAGTGAGAATGAACATTTTATATGGACTTTCATCTTGCGCATCCAAAACATGCATTCCATTGCAAGTTAAAGATAAACAACCAATACCATAAAAATGATATTTTCAAAAGCAAGAATCTTCTTATCATTAGACAAAACAAATGGATCATCATCAATCAAAGAATGACAAATAGCCACGTCAAAGTTCAGATTCTTTCTAAAGACCAAATCATCAACAGTGTGTCCATCAACAATCGAGTAAGGCAGAAGTGCTTTAAAATTTTCAACATTCATACCTTGCTTACCTTTTGGCATAGGCGAACTAGGATCGTTGAGAACATTACCTTTTTCAGCCAAAATGAACCTTCTCTCCTTCGAGAGGTATTGGAGTTGAAAATTATCGTCACTTGGCCTTCCGGAGACCTGAAAAGAGGAAACAAAACAAGACAAATTCTCATGTGGTTTAGTAAACAGATTCCTCACTTTTTCTTGCTCTTTTGCCTCATTTTCTCTCGTTTTTTTTTTCTAACTCATTGTCTTTTCTTTCTTTTTCAATTTTCTCTTTTTCCTCACACTTTTGTTCAATCTCAATTTCTTTTTCGATTTCTTTCTCTTTTTCACATCCTTTTTCAATCTCAATTTCATTTTCCATGACACTCGTTTCTTTTTTAGACTCTCTTTCTTTTTCACTTGATTTCTTTTCAAGCTCTCTTTCAATTTCTTTTTTCGCTTTTTCTTTTTCAATTTTCTTTTCTTCATTTTCTTTTTCTCTCACTTTTTCGATTTCTTTTTCTTTTGCAATTTCTTTTTCTTCTTCGTTTTCTTTTTGTTTCTTTCAATTTCTTTTTCAATCTCTTTCTCCTTTTCTCGCTCAATGGATTGCTTCATTTTGAATTGGTCTTCTTGCACTTGTTTCGGTGTGAGCGGCGCTAAAGTGATTTTCCTTCCTTGATGCTTGAAGGAATACCTATTGGTACGTTCATCGTGAATGACCTTGCGATCCGATTGCCATGGTTCTCCTAGCAACAAATGGCAGACTTGAATAGGCACAACATCACAAAGGACTTCGTCTTGGTATCTTCCGATGGAAAATGCAACACGCACTTGTTGAGTAACTTCAAATTTGCCTTCAACACCAAGTCCTTGCAGTTGATAGGGTCGTGGATGCTTGGTAGTGGCCAAGCCAAGTTTTTTTACCGTTCGAATACTAGCCATGTTTGACCTACTTCCACCATCAATAATGAGGCAACAAACTTTATCGTGGACACGGCAACGCGTGTGAAACATATCTTCACATTGTGGTTCATTTTCCAATCTTTGAAGGATTGCACTAATCTTGATGTCAACGATAGTAGATGTCAAATCTTCTTTATCTTTGTCGAATTGTCGAAATTCAGATCGCATTATCCTTTGCATTTCTTGTCTCCACATTTGGAATTCAAATTCAGAAAATTCTTCAGACATGCTTCAACAAAATATTAGAAAACAAAAGTTAAATTAGAAAGAAAAAATAATTCTCACCACAAATCTCTCAAGTTCGCTCAAAAAGAAAAATTCACTCACTCTCGTGTTTGAACTCTCTTTTAGGCTTTTTTTCGAATGAACTCACGCTCTCTTGCCTTTTACCACTCGACCTCGTCTCACAAATTCGTAATTCGTCTCGATAGACTTAATTTGCTGCTTGAGGGTCAGTTTCAAAATGGGTTACAAGGAATAATGTCGGGTGTAGGGTAGGCTGAATAAAGAAGAAAATTGGTTTAAAATGTGGCGTTGGGATGGTAAATAATGGTAGGAAGGGAAACTTGATGATCAGAGTAAATAAGAGAAGAAAATAAAAACTCGCAAGACTTTTCACTTTTTTTTAAACTTGATTTTTTTTTGCTCACCTTTTTTTTCTTTTCTTTTTTTTTGCTCGATTTTTTCACTTTTTTTTTGAATTTTTTTTTCAATCAATTTTTTTTTCGAATTTTTTTTTGATTTTTTTTGTTACTCCATAGTAAGCTAAATACAAGGGAAAAAAATAAATTACAACTCAAATTTTTTTTTGATTCTTTTTAAGTTTCGAACCTACTCCGAGCTTGATACGAATGTCGGCACTCCTCGTTTTAGTAGCTCTGATACCAAATGATGTGATCCAGCTCGGTTGATGGAGTCGAGTTCACTTAAGTTGCCTGATCGTCGACGAGAAGTATTGGTTGATGTCGAATGGAGATAACTTTATGGAGTTGAAGTTCGCGGGGCGTGCTCGTATCATTCCCCCCCTCTTTTAGGCGACTTGTCCTCAAGTCGAGCCGTTTGTCCATGGGAGAACTTTGACTCATGCATGGTTTTCCTCGGTCAAATAGGATGGAAGATGTCACACAAACCTGAAAAATTCTTACCGCAGCCAATAAAAAGAAACTCAAAGGAGTCAAATTCAAATGTGTTCGATAGTTCATAAAATATTCATTCAATCGAACATATGCCAAAAATCTCAATTGGACAAAGCAAGCATACATAAATTTATCAAAGAGTTTCGTTAGACCATCGTTACAAACATGAAAACTAAGTTGGATCAAGGGATAATTGGTTAAAAACGATGGTAGGCACTTAAACACATTATTCCTCATCCAAAACATTTTAATTTCTTTAATCGAATATAGTAACTCATTTGGTCCTTTGTCTTGCTCATGCAAGGTATGCCATGGCCAAAGGTATGCTAATTCTTCCTTTCGTTTTTGAACAACATGAGGGGAGTCTCCAAATTCCAATGTAATAATCACATAATCACAATTCCAAAAGGAAAAATCCATCACATCAAAGTATAAATAATTTCCAAACAACCAATCAATGGAATTTTCAACTTCAATCGAAGTGAGCAAAGATATTTGAAAATTTTCAGATGACTTAGCTTGACGAATATGAAGAGAAGAAAATTGAGGATTGGGTTTACCTTTCTCAGTCAAAATGAATCTTCTCTCTTTGGATAGATAACGTAAGACAAACCTATTACTTCGATAAATTTGAATAGGTGGTGACGCACCATGACATATCTTGCTCCTCGAGGGGTGGAATTCACAAAAATAAGACGGGTTAGTATTATCGAAAACTATGGACTTAAATGGAAAAGGAAAGTTACCATGGAAATTTGATTCAATTCCAAAAACATAGGTTGGCCTTACCTTCTCGAAATGAAACGAAAATTTCAAATGTGGCCAAACAAGGTGATTAATAAATGAATCAAAATTGAAACCCAAATCATTGAATTTCACCTTCTTATCAAAAATTCGAACTTCAAGCAAACATAATTTCAATGTAAATGATGCAAAGCGCTTAATGTTTCCATAAAATGAATTCATGTAGCAAATACCAGGCTTGAACACATGAACTTGATTAGGAATTCCAACAAGCAACATATTAGAAGAAGATATAATCAACTCACCACACGAATTATATTTCACTAGTTTAAACACACATGTTGATTTGACAAAACCGAGCATACCAAAATGCAAAGGTTCATACTTCAAGAGTATTAATCGGGAATGCAAATCACTACATGGAAATTTCGCACAAAAACTCAAAGATTGTTCATGAAGAACACAATTGCACATATCATGTGAAGATCTTTTAACATGGATGCCAAACAAAGAATTTTTAATGAACATGCAACTTTTCAAACAGGCAGATTTATCACAAATCAACTGAGCAGGCATATTTAAACATAAAGATTTAACACATGAGTTCAAAAAGTTTGCAGGGTCAAACACATGAGAATTTTTACGTGACAGACTTTGATCAAACATGTTCAAAATTTGCTTAGGGAAAACTAATCCAATGTTGTCAACAAATTTGCCAATGTAGTAATCGTCATAAAAAAAACTGTATATGGCACCTTTTAAAACAAAATCGTTAACAACAGTAAGTGAACAAAAATTATCCAAATCAAGTGACTTTGATTCGATAAACAAAGAATCCTTACCTTCCTTACCTTCAATCGCAAGTGGGTGGTAGTCATTCGCGAACTTACCTTTTTTGAACAACCTAAAACACCTCTCATTTGGAAGGTAATGTAGATGGAATTGGTCGCACAAACTTCTAGGAACCTGAAAAGTTAACTCACAAGAAGATCGAACAGGTGGGTTAGTGGAAATAATCCTCACTTGCTCACTTGTTTTCTCACTCGATTCTTTTTCTTCTGGATCACTCGTTTCTTTTGTTTCAATTTCTATTTCATCTTCTTTTCACTCTCAAATTTCTTTTCATTTCCTTTTTCATTTTCTTTTTGCTTTTCAAAGGCTTTTTCAAAGGCTTTTTCAAGTTCTCTCAAGATTCGCTCATTTTCTCTCTTACTTGCCTCTTGCCTCTCTTTTCTTTTTATTTCATTTTCTTTTTCTTCTCTTGCTTTTTCTTTTTCTTTTCTTTTCTTTGTTTTCTCTTTACAAGAATGTACAAAAGAACGATGAGAATACAAATCTTGTTCGAAAGATGAAGAACTATTTGCATATGATTCATAATCAAAACTTCGTGAAGAATACTCCGAGTAAGATTTCTTTGAAGATCTAGTAGGAGTATGTCTTTCTCTTTGAACGCCATCTTGGAACGAATCAAAATCGTAATCGGCTTCTCGTCTTCTCAAATTTCTTGATGAAAAGGACTTTCGATCGAAGTCACTTCTCAAATTCGCTGATGAATATGCGTCATAGTATAAATCTCTTTGTCTCGAAGTAGATGGCGAAAAGGAATCACGATAGGAACTTTTTCTTAAGTAGTAGTCGGGGGTATATCTCCGTGGGGTTCTTGGTTCCGTTTTACGACTTGAAGAAACTCGATCACTTTGGTCTCGTTTAGTCGCCATTCTTCGCTTTTCTTGAACCAAATATTGGTATTCCGATTCGGTGAACTCTTCGTATGACATGATTTTTGTTGCTAAAAAGAAAATGTTAGATCACAAAACAAAATAAAAAAAAATGAAGTACCTCACCACAAACCTCACAATTTCGCTCGGAAAGAAAATTGGATAACACTCCACTCGTGTTTACACTTGTCTAATGGCTTTTGCTCGCTCTAATGTACTCACCACTCGTGCCTTTTTCCGCTCATCTCACTCTCGTGAATTCGTATTTTGTTTCAAGAAGACTTATTGCGGCTTAGAGGGTCGGCTTCAAATGGGTTACAAGGGATAACGTCGGGTGTAGGGTAGGCTAAACAAAGAAAATAAAAATCAAAGTATGTGTGGCGTTTGGGGGGTAGAGGGAATGGTAAAATGAATGGATGCTCGGAAGCAACAAAAAAACAAAATAAAACTCACAAGACTTTTCACTTTTGTTTTTTTCTTCTTTTTTTTTAACTCGATTTTTTTTGTCACTTTTTTTTCCTTTTTTTTCGATTTTTTTTGAATTTTTTTTTCTGAATTTCTTCTCCTTTTTTTAAATCCAATACAATAGTAAACAAAATACAAGGAAGAGAGAAAAAAAATCAAATTCCAACTCAAATTTTTTTTTTTGATTTTTTTTTGACTTCTTTTTTTTTGATTTTTTTCATTACGAACCTACTCTGAGCTTGGTACGAACGTCGGCATTCCTCGTTTTAGTAGCTCTGATACCAGATGATGAGATCCGGCTCGGTTGATTGAGTCGATTCACTTGATTGCCCGATCGTCGACGAGGAATAGTTGAGTTATCGGAAATAGGATGAAATAAGGCTAAAGATGCGGAAGCTTTCAAATGGTTTTAAAGGTTGGCTAAGGTGATGGTAATTTATAAGGGTAGTAGGCTCGATTTAAGTATAAAAATAAGAAAAATGGAAGTTGATAAATGAAGGCTCAGTTTTGTAAAAAGATATTACAGTTGGGTAAAATCTAGGATAGTCGGTGGAATGGATAAATGAGCTTAAACACCAGAAACGATTCAACACTAAAAGTGTCACCCCGATTTCTATTCGGTTCAAGGTGGGATTGCGGAATTGTAGAAGGTTGAACGCCACACCAAAGCAAGGTGATAAGTTCAAAAGAGAACGATAGACGCCACTAGCACGCTAGATAAGTCAGATCGAAACTCGTACGAATTTAGAGAGGAGAAAACTCACTCTTTGAACAAAGTTCATTCAAATGATCAAAAGTCAAAAGTCCTTTACAAATGAAAGAAAACAAATATTTATAGGCACATAGATGACCATTCAAATTCGGCATCTAGGTGTTCACACAATAATAAAAACGTTCACACTAATGTATTAAAATAGTTCATAAATTCGGCAGATTCATGCACTAGCTGAATGGACACTTTCTTCCCCCTTAGTTTGTGCATGAATGCTTAGTCATAAAGAAAGGCTTCAAGTGACTTGTATGTGCACCAAAAGGTTGCATTCATCTCCTTGGGACGTTCATGCACTTGTATGGACCATGTATCTTCATAATTAAACACTTTAATGGCATGTAAGTTCATAAATGGTAGCATGAACCTAGTAAATTCGTTCTCCCCTTTGTGCATGCACTTAATTCAATCAATGTGTTGAATTATTGAGTTAATTCCTTCCCTTGGACGTTCTTGAACCCATCCATGCATGTGTAGTAGCCTATAGGTCAATTCAAAGTGTGAACATGTTCAAGGAGCTCTATGGTCAACATAGAATTAGTTAGCAGCTACTTCTTGGCCGAATAAGTGCCTTGGAAAGTTAAGAGACAGCCACCATACATGCACTTAAGCCATTCATGCATTCTATCATCCCATGCATTTGATCCATTCATGGACTAGCCTTTAATGTCCATACATGCATTCGACACATGCATGAATTTGTAGAAACATTGCATCTAGCCGTACATGCACCAGCATTTAATACTTCTTCATTCATGAGTGTTGATACGACCCGCCCTTGGGAACGGCCATTGCATCAGCCTACAAGCGAGGCTCGTCGTGTTTGCAAGCTGGACGTAGCTCAATTATTTTTTTGTGGAGCTTCATTTAGCTCATTTCCAGCTCCTTCAAGTTCAATGAGCTCGAACCAGCTCAATTTCAGCTCCATATCTTTAAGACCTTTATTATAGTAGCTGAACTAATTATTTGCATCATTTAATTAGTTTATTACAGCTTAATTAATTTTTGTTGTTTAATTGGTCTTAAATCTGGACGAATTTAAATAAGCATGTTAAATATGTTTTTTTTTCTTCTTCTTACATGTTATTAAGTCATATTAAATCCTACAGCCTATAAATATGTTTTTATGCATGTTTTTAATGTGTCAACTTTATTATTTGTTTTAATTATGTCCTAAGGCTGCCGAATTTAATGTGCAGAATTTTAGTGTTAATTTAATGTGTCTAAACATGTATTTGATTGAATTGATGAATGTTGCTGCAGGTACATTACCCATGAACGTCCTTGGTGCATGAAAGGTATTAAAGGAGGTACATGAAGGGGACGGCACATGCATGAATGGGAAAATGAAGTTGGCTGCTGTTTGAAGTTTTCTAGGTGACCATTCAGCCGAATTTATTGCTTACACATTGCTGGATACATCATGGCTGTTCGGTTCAAGGTGTTCATATTCAAGGACTCTTCAAACTTGGTTTTCACACTCAAAGTGACTATTCAGCATCTCCTTAATTGCTGGTAATTTTTCAGCAATGGTTGCCAATTAAATGAGCTCTTTAAGCACATCAACCGAATGTAGCTGCTGCCATTTATTCACTCAAGTTCCAAGTTCAATTATCCATCTAGAAGGTGACTATTGGAGCTCCAAGTTCAGCCGAATCTAATTAGTCCATTTAAGTGATTCATTTGCTTAGATTTTAAGTAATGTAAGTGACCATTCGGCTAGCTTAGGTGATTATTATAAATAGCTGAATTTTCACTTTGTAAGGGACTTCTTGACATTTTAATTAGCAAATTGCTGCCAAATTTGTGAGGCATTTTCTCTCAAATTTCGTTTGAGACCCGTAAGACTTATCTAAGCTTTTAGTGGCGTCTTTCCGAGTCTTTTCCGAACTTATCACTCCCTAAACCCGAGTGTGGCGTTCACCTTTGATACCTTTGGTTCATACTTTACTAAGTATCGGGTCAAGGTCCTTATCAACCATTTCCACTCAATTTGTCCTATAAGTTTCGGGTCGACACTTTTCTTTAGTGTTGGTTCACTCTTGACCTTTTGAACCATTACCATTTCGTACCAAATCCCAAATACCAAAACGTACAAAAACCAAATACCCTTTCTTAGTTATCCGAAACCGAACTCTTCCATTCTATTCATGCCATTTCGACCTAAACTAAATCCACATTCAACCTTGCACGAACTTATCTTACTTCTTTATACACAAATATATCTATCTTCTCTTGTCTAATATACTTCTTCGTTTACGATCGGGAACTAACGACTCGGGTTCAACTACTAACCGAGGTCGTATCATTTGGTATCAGACTAGTAAAAACGAAAGTACGAGCACTCGAAGTCAATTTAAATTAGTACGTAAATCGTAGCTTCGAAAAAAAAAAATAAAAAAAAGTTCGAAAAAAAAAATCCAAAAAAAAAAAAAAAAAATGAAAAAAAAAAAATTGCATCGTCTAGTGGCGAAAGAACGTGAAATATCCGTAAAAAAAAAAAAGAGCTGGACACTTCAAAAAATTTTTCCGAAATCATATTATACACCCTTTTATATCCCCCGTAGTGAAATTTCACGCAATTAAAAAAAAAAAAATTTTTGATATAAAAAAAAAAGTGTTTCGAGTTGTAAGTTGGTATTCTTTTCTATTCATCTTCTAAGCCACACTTAGCCTAAAGCCTTTCTTGTTTCTTTTAGCCTACCCGTAACCTAACATCAAACCTTGTAAAGCCATTTGAAGCCGACCCACTGAACTAAGACTAAGGCACTACGAGTCGCTACGAAATCACGAGAGGAAAGTGAGTGGTAAAAGGCACGAGAGTTACATCAGTTAAAAGCCGAAATTGAGTGAAACACGAGTGGAGTGCCGATATTCTCTTTTTGAGTGACTTGTGAGTTTTTGTTGTGAGGTTGTAGTTTCATATATCAAGAAGCCCTACATAAACATGGCCGAAAGCAACTGTTCGAAATGTGCCGGACTTGAATTTGCAAGCATTGCTACGCGAGTGGAACGAATGTTCGATCAAAGTTAGAACCGATTCAAGATAGACTTGATCGTGTGGAAGGAAGAGCCCAACGAAGGAGAACTCCTTAAGCCCTCCAAGAAATCGAGGACGGCATCTGATTTAGATGATGAATCTTCCGAGTCGATTGAATACGAAAGTGATCAAGGGTCCAATGCGAATGTTCAACGAAGAGGCCAACGCAACCGAGGCCAACGAAATCGAGGGAGGTCGATGATGACTTGAAAAGCATTAAGTTGTCAATCCCTTCATTCCAAGGCCGATCGGATCCCGAAGCTTATCTCGAATGGGAGAAAAAGATCGAGCTTATATTTGAATGCCATAACTATTCTGAGGCCAAGAAAGTTAAGTGGCTGCTATCGAATTTCGGACTACGCAATGGTGTGGTGGGACCAACTTACAACTAGCCGAAGACGAAATGGCGAGCGTCCTATCCAAACAGGTCCGAGATGAAGGCTGTAATGCGACGACGTTTCATCCCTTCGTACTACCATCGGGAGTTGTACCAAAAACTTCAAAATCTTACACAAGGACGAGAAGCGTGGAGGATTACTTCAAGGAGATGGAAGTGGCCATGATTCGAGCGGATGTAGAGGAAGATCAAGAGGCAACTATGGCTCGTTCTTAGCCGGACTTAACTGTGAAATTACAAACATAGTTGAGTTGCAACACTACGTAGAGATCGTCGATATGGTTCACATGGCGATCAAGGTCGAAAAAGCAACTCAAAATGAAAGGAGCCGTACGTGGTTATTCCTTTCGAATGCATCTAAGTGGAACCAAGGGGCAAGTAAGAATGTTCAACAATCAATCAAAGAAACTGTGGTGCCCATGAGTCCAACAGTCTGTGGCTGAATCTAGCAAGGTAAGGCCATTGAAATACTCATCCCGAACACGTGATATTAAGTGTTTTAAGTGCCAAGGGAGAGGCACATCGCAAGCCAATGCCCAAATCGTAACACAATGATCATGCTTCCCATGGTGAGATTGAATCGGAGGATGAAGTAGACAAAAACGAAGAAGAAGTTCAACATCCATCCGAAATGAAGATGAAGTAGAATTTGCTGTTGAAGGTGAAATGCTCATTGTTAAAAGAAGTCTTAGTGCACAAGCTCTATAGGTGAACCACAACGCGAGAATTTGTTTCATACCCGATGTTATGTTAATGGAAGGGTTTGTAGCGTTGTGATCGATGGCGGGAGTTGCACAAATGTTGCAAGCACACTTATGATCAAGAAGTTGTCTTTGCCGACCCTTAAGCACCCAAGTCCCTATAAGATGCAATGGCTCAATGAAGGAGTCGAACTTAAGGTAACCAAACAAGCCTTGATTTCCTTTTCAATTGGAAAGTACCAAGACGAGATTTTGTGCGACGTTGTGCCCATGCATGCGGGCCATTTACTGCTTGGGAGGCCGTGGCAATTTGATCGGCGAGTCAAGCAAGATGGGTTTTCTAACCATATTCGTTCAAGCACAAGGGCAAAATATCACTTTGGCCCCATTGTCTCCACAACAAGTGATGGAAGATCAACAACGATTAAAGCAATCTTTGGAAGATTTGAATGAACAAAAAAAGAAATTGAGAGAGAGTGAAAAGAAAAGAAAATGATTCAAAGAAAGAATCGAGATTGTGAGAAAAACAAGATCAAAGAAAAAGAAAGTGAAAGAAATTTGAGTGAGAGAACGAAAAATGTTTTGATTAATCGTTGTCTTCCTGTCTCTTCATTTTTTTCAGGTTAAACCAAGCAAGGAATACGATTACATTATATTCCTGAGAAGAGAAGGTTCATATTGCGAGAGAATGGTAAACCGATCCTCAAATTCATAATCTCAAGGATAGACAAGGTTTGGTTTCTGAAGAACTAAAAACATCTCTATTTTATTCAAAAGGTGATGGCAATCATGAAACTGACAAGTTGATGAAGAAGTGAAATACTATTGGCCACTACTGAATTTACATTTGCAAAACTTGATTCGACTAAGTGATCTTGTTTCTTTTGGCCGATTAATATTTTTCCCACATCTTTGTTTAAAAGACTTTTTGTGGATTTGTAGTTATTCGTTAAAATCTATTCGACCATTGGATGGGATTTTTCATGGTGAAGATTTGACCAATCGATTAATTGTTTGATTCATGAGTCTTCGAATCCATTGATGGAGTGTGTTGTGAGATATGTGTTTATTTGCATGAACTGTTCATATTCGTAGAATTATTTCCCATGTTAGTTCCTTGATGAATTTGGAAAATCAATGTGGAAAGGTAAGGCTTATTTATATTTTGAATTCGGCAATAGTTCTTTTGCTCTAATTGGATTGAAAATTTGGAAAGTTCGCAGTTTGTAGTTCATTGTGTCATCATATTTCTCTATTGTGTAGGTGACACTTTGAAGTGGCTTTGCCCTAAAGAGGAGGCAGTAACTAATCGGTTTATTTTCAATCTCCTCATGAATTTCTGGTTGCTGGGCGCAAGTTTATCAATTCCAACCAAGGGTCTTTGTTAATGAAAGTTTCTTTGCGAGCAAGTGGCCCGATTGGGGACAAATCGCTCTAAAGAGGGAGGGTGATCGACCCGCCCTTGGAACGCCATTGCATCACCTACAAGCGAGGCTGTCGTGTTTGCAGCTGGACGTAGCTCAATTATTTTTTTGTGGAGCTTCATTTAGCTCATTTCTGCTCTTCAGTTCAATAGCTCGAACCAGCTCATTTCAGTCCATTCTTTAAGACCTTTTTATAGTAGCTGAACTAATTATTTGCATCATTTAATTAGTTATACAGCTAATTATTTGTTGTTTAATTGGTCTTAATCTGGACGATTTAAATAAGCATGTTAATATGTTTTTTTTCTTTCTTACATGTTATTAAGTCATATTAATTCCTACAGCTATAAATATGTTTTTATGATGTTTTTATGTGTCAACTTATTATGTTTTTTAGTCTAGGCTGCCCGATTAATGTGCGTTTTTTAATTTGTGTTATGTATTTTTGTTTTTTCTGGGTTTATGAACGTCTTTGTGCATGAAAGGTATAAAGGAGGTACATGATGGACCATCATGAATGGGAATGTTTGGCTGGTTTGAGTTTTCTAGGTGACCATTAGCGAATTTTTGCTTAACATTGTGGATATCATGGCCTGTCCGGTCAATGTTCATATTAAGGACCTTCAAGAATTGGTTAGTGCAAACTCAAGTACTATTGGAGCTCCAAGTTCAGCCGAATCTAATTAGTCCATTTAAGTGATTCATTTGCTTAGATTTTAAGTAATGTAAGTGACCATTCGGCTAGCTTAGTGATTATTATAAATAGCTGAATTTTCACTTTGTAAGGGACTTTTGACATTTTAATTAGCAAATTGCTGCCAAATTTGTGAGGCATTTTCTCTCAAATTTCGTTTGAGACCCGTAAGACTTATCTAAGCTTTTAGTGGCGTCTTTCGAGTCTTTTCCGAACTTATCACTCCCTAAACCCGAGTGTGGCGTTCACCTTTGATACCTTTGTTCATACTTTACTAAGTATCGGGTCAAGGTCCTTATCAACCATTTCCAACTCAATTTGGTCCTATAAGTTTCGGGTCGATACTTTTCTTTAGTGTTGTTCACTCTTGACCTTTTGAACCATTACCATTTCGTACCAAATCCCAAATACCAAAACGTACCAAAACCAAATACCCTTTCTTAGTTATCCGAAACCGA
>NW_024403202.1:0-21036 GCF_007990345.1 Gossypium hirsutum | reverse complement strand
CCTTTTTCAATTTAGTGATTTTTACTTAATTAATTATCTGTACACATAATATAATTGTTACATTCATTTCAAAATTGTGAAACCACAAGATTTGCCATGACCAAATATTCATTTTCCATTTGTACTTAATTCCAACATTTAAAGAATTTACAAGCAAACATGAAATTTTCACATTAATCCATTTAATTACAGATGTTTGCTTTTCCTTATAATCTTTTTTTTCTTGCATTGAATAAACATCATTTAATTCATTGTACATTACATTTTCCATCATGATACCAAAATTGGTACATACATAGGAATCATTTTGCCTTGTCTTTTCATTTATTTTACTTAATATTTGTACACATAATATCTGTACACCTCAAATGCAAGATCCAGACAAATATCATTCATTTACTTTCAACATTTAAAATTAAACAAAAAAATTTCAAAATAAATTAACTAAAATATACATAATCAAAAACAAACAATAATATAACTACAACTCCCGAAAATAGTTTAAAAATGAAGACGACTAATCTGACACATAGCTTTCTCGGTTAGATCGTTGGTTCTTCTGATCATCATGTAAAAACCATGACGAAGCTTCTTCCTCTCTGTTATCGGTTTGCAAAATAGCAAATTAGAGGAGATGATAACATTTTTGTCTTTTAGTTTGTTTAATTTCCATTTAATTACAAATTTACAATTTTCCCTTAAAAAATCAAAATTTCATGCATTTAATCACCCAAAACCATCCACCTCAAAGTTCATTTGGTGCATTTACCATTAAGTCCATTAGTTTGATAATCCATAATAAATTGACCCTTTACCTAATAGAAATCTATTTTTGCACCTTTTCAATTTAGTGATTTTACTTAATTAATTATCTGTACACATAATATAATTGTTACATCATTTCAAAATGTGAAACCACAAGATTGCCATGACCAAATATTCATTTCCATTTGTACTTAATCCAACATTAATAATTACAAGCAAACATGAAATTTCACATAATTATAATTAACTAACAATTGATATACATAATCATAAGGAAACAAACATATATATATACTACAAACTTACTCGACAAATATAGTTGTAAAAATGAAGCAGCCACTAATCTGACACATTAGCTTTTCCTCGTTTAGATCCGTTGGTTCGTTTCTTGATCATGCATGTAAAAACTCCAGACCGGAAGCTTCTTCTCTCTGTTATTCGGTTTGCAAAATAGCAAATTAGAGGAGATGATAACATTTTGTCTTTTAGTTTGTTTAATTTCCATTTATTACAAATTTACAATTTTTCCCTTAAAAAATCAAATTTCATGCATTTAATCACCCAAAACCATCCACTCAAAGTTCATTTGGTGCATTTACCATTTAAGTCCATTAGTTGATAATCCATAATAAATTGACCCTTTACCTAATAGAAATCTATTTTGCACCTTTTCAATTTAGTGATTTTACTTAATTAATTATCTGTACACATAATATAAATTGTTACATCATTCAAAATTGTGAACCAAAGATTTCCACGACCAAATATTCATTTCCATTTGTACTTAATTCCAACATTTAATAATTTACAAGCAAACATTGAAATTTTCACATTAATATAATTAACTAACAATTGATATACATAATCATAAGGAAACAAACATATATATTATACTACAAACTTACCTCGACAAATATAGTTGTAAAAATGAAGCAGCCGACTAATCTGACACATTAGCTTTTCCTCGGTTTAGATCCGTTGGTTCGTTCTTGATCATGCATGTAAAAACTCCATGACCGGAAGCTTCTTCCTCTCTGTTATTCGGTTTGCAAAATAGCAAATTAGAGGAGATGATAACATTTTTGTCTTTTAGTTTGTTTTAATTTCCATTTAATTACAAATTTACAATTTTTCCCTTAAAAAATCAAATTTCATGCATTTAATCACCCAAAACCATCCACTCAAAGTTCATTTGGTGCATTTACCATTTAAGTCCATTAGTTTGATAATCCATAATAAATTGACCCCTTTACCTAATAGAAATCTATTTTTGCACCTTTTCAATTTAGTGATTTTTACTTAATTAATTATCTGTACACATAATATAATCTGTTACAGTCATTTCAAAATTGTGAAACCACAAGATTTGCCATGACCAAATATCATTTCCATTTGTACTTAATTCCAACATTTAAGAATTTACAAGCAAACATGAAATTTTCACATTAATTATAATTTAACTAACAATTGATATACATAATCATAAGGAAACAAACATATATATTATATACTACAAACTACCTCGACAAATATAGTTGTAAAATGATGCAGCCGACTAATCTGACACATTAGCTTTTCCTCGGTTAGATCCTTTGGTTCGTTTCTTGATCATGCATGTAAAAACTCCATGACCGAAGCTTCTTCCTCTCTGTTATTCGTTTGCAAAATAGCAAATTAGAGAGATGATAACATTTTGTCTTTTAGTTTGTTTTAATTTCCATTTGATTACAAATTTACAATTTTTCCCTTAAAAATCAAATTTCATGCATTTAATCACCCAAAACCATCCACTCAAGTTCATTTGGTGCATTTACCATTTAAGTCCATTAGTTTGATAATCCATATAAATTGACCCCTTTACCTAATAGAAATCTATTTTGCACCTTTTTCATTTAGTGATTTTTACTTAATTAATTATTGTACACATAATATAAATCTGTTACATCATTTCAAAATTGTGAAACCACAAGATTTGCCACGACCAAATATTCATTTCCATTTGTACTTAATTCCAACATTTAATAATTTACAAGCAAACATGAAATTTTCACATTAATTATAATTTAACTAACAATTGATATACATAATCATAAGGAAACAAACATATATATTATATACTACAAACTTACCTCGACAAATATAGTTGTAAAAATGAAGCAGCCGACTAATCTGACACATTAGCTTTCCTCGGTTTAGATCCGTTGGTTCGTTTCTTGATCATGCATGTAAAAACTCCATGACCGAAGCTTCTTCCTCTCTGTTATTCGGTTTGCAAAATAGCAAATTAGAGGAGATGATAACATTTTTGTCTTTTAGTTTGTTTTAATTTCCATTTAATTACAAATTTACAATTTTTCCCTAAAAAATCAAATTTCATGCATTTAATCACCCAAAACCATCCACTCAAAGTTCATTTGGTGCATTTACCATTTAAGTCCATTAGTTTGATAATCCATAATAAATTGACCCCTTTACCTAATAGAAATCTATTTTGCACCTTTTCAATTTAGTGATTTTTACTTAATTAATTATCTGTACACATAATTAATCTGTTACATCATTTCAAAATTGTGAACCACAAGATTTGCCATGACCAAATATTCATTTCCATTTGTACTTAATTCCAACATTTAAAATTTACAAGCAAACATGAATTTCACATTAATATAATTTAACTAACAATTGATATACATATCATAAGGAAACAAACATATATATTATATACTACAAACTTACCTCGACAAATAGTTGTAAAAATGAAGCAGCCGACTAATCTGACACATTAGCTTTCCTCGGTTTAGATCCGTTGGTTCGTTTCTTGATCATGCATGTAAAAACTCCATGACCGAAGCTTCTTCCTCTCTGTTATCGGTTTGCAAAATAGCAAATTAGAGGAGATGATAACATTTTTGTCTTTTAGTTTGTTTTAATTTCCATTTATTACAAATTTACAATTTTTCCCTTAAAAATCAAATTTCATGCATTTAATCACCCAAAACCATCCACTCAAAGTTCATTTGGTGCATTTACCATTTAAGTCCATTAGTTTGATAATCCATAATAAATTGACCCCTTTACCTAATAGAAATCTATTTTGCACTTTTTCAATTTAGTGATTTTTACTTAATTAATTATCTGTACACATAATATAATCTGTTACATCATTCAAAATTGTGAACCACAAGATTTCCAGACCAAATATTCATTTTCCATTTGTACTTATTCCAACATTTAATAATTTACAAGCAAACATGAAATTTTCACATTAATTATAATTTAACTAACAATTGATATACATAATCATAAGGAAACAAACATATATATTATATACTACAAACTTACCTCGACAAATATAGTTGTAAAATGAAGCAGCCGACTAATCTGACACATTAGCTTTTCCTCGGTTTAGATCGTTTGGTTCGTTTCTTGATCATGCATGTAAAACTCCATGACCGGAAGCTTCTTCCTCTCTGTTATTCGGTTTGCAAAATAGCAAATTAGAGAGATGATAACATTTTGTCTTTTAGTTTGTTTTAATTTCCATTTATTACAAATTTACAATTTTCCCTTAAAAATCAAATTTCTGCATTTAATCACCCAAAACCATCCACTCAAGTTCATTTGGTGCATTTACCATTTAAGTCCATTAGTTTGATAATCCATATAAATTGACCCCTTTACCTAATAGAAATCTATTTTTGCACCTTTTTCAATTTAGTGATTTTTACTTAATTAATTATCTGTACACATAATATAATCTGTTAATCATTTCAAAATTGTGAAACCACAAGATTGCCAGACCAAATATTCATTTTCCATTTGTACTTAATTCCAACATTTAATAATTTACAAGCAAACAATGAAATTTCACATTAATTATAATTAACTAACAATTGATATACATAATCATAAGGAAACAAACATATATATTTATACTACAAACTTACCTCGACAAATATAGTTGTAAAAATGAAGCAGCCGACTAATCTGACACATTAGCTTTTCCTCGGTTTAGATCCGTTTGGTTCGTTTCTTGATCATGCATGTAAAAACTCCATGACCGAAGCTTCTTCCTCTCTGTTATTCGGTTTGCAAAATAGCAAATTAGAGGAGATGATAACATTTTGTCTTTTAGTTTGTTTTAATTTCCATTTATTACAAATTTACAATTTTTCCCTTAAAAAATCAAATTTCATGCATTTAATCACCCAAAACCATCCCTCAAAGTTCATTTGGTGCATTTACCATTTAAGTCCATTAGTTTGATAATCCATAATAAATTGACCCCTTTACCTAATAGAAATCTATTTTTGCACCTTTTCAATTTAGTGATTTTTACTTAATTAATTATCTGTACACATAATATAAATCTGTTACATCATTTCAAAATTGTGAAACCACAAGATTTGCCACGACCAAATATTCATTTCCATTTGTACTTAATTCCAACATTTAATAATTTACAAGCAAACATTGAAATTTTCACATTAATTATAATTTAACTAACAATTGATATACATAATCATAAGGAAACAAACATATATATTATACTACAAACTTACCTCGACAAATATAGTTGTAAAAATGAAGCAGCCGACTAATCTGACACATTAGCTTTCCTCGGTTTAGATCGTTTGGTTCGTTTCTTGATCATGCATGTAAAAACTCCATGACCGGAAGCTTCTTCCTCTCTGTTATTCGGTTTGCAAAATACAAATTAGAGGAGATGATAACATTTTGTCTTTTAGTTTGTTTTAATTTCCATTTATTACAAATTTACAATTTTTCCCTTAAAAAATCAAATTTCTGCATTTAATCACCCAAAACCATCCACTCAAAGTTCATTTGGTGCATTTACCATTTAAGTCCATTAGTTTGATAATCCATAATAAATTGACCCCTTTACCTAATAGAAATCTATTTTTGCACCTTTTTCAATTTAGTGATTTTTACTTAATTAATTATCTGTACACATAATATAATCTGTTACATCATTTCAAAATTGTGAAACCACAAGATTTGCCATGACCAAATATTCATTTCCATTTGTACTTAATTCCAACATTTAAAATTTACAAGCAAACATGAAATTTTCACATTAATTATAATTTAACTAACAATTGATATACATAATCATAAGGAAACAAACATATATATTATACTACAAACTTACCTCGACAAATATAGTTGTAAAAATGAAGCAGCCGACTAATCTGACACATTAGCTTTCCTCGGTTTAGATCCGTTTGGTTCGTTTCTTGATCATGCATGTAAAAACTCCATGACCGAAGCTTCTTCCTCTCTGTTATTCGGTTTGCAAAATAGCAAATTAGAGAGATGATAACATTTTGTCTTTTAGTTTGTTTAATTTCCATTTGATTACAAATTTACAATTTTTCCCTAAAAATCAAATTTCATGCATTTAATCACCCAAAACCATCCACTCAAAGTTCATTTGGTGCATTTACCATTTAAGTCCATTAGTTTGATAATCCATAATAAATTGACCCCTTTACCTAATAGAAATCTATTTTGCACCTTTTTCAATTTAGTGATTTTTACTTAATTAATTATCTGTACACATAATATAATCTGTTACATCATTTCAAAATTGTGAAACCACAAGATTTGCCACGACCAAATATTCATTTTCCATTTGTACTTAATTCCAACATTTAATAATTTACAAGCAAACATGAAATTTTCACATTAATTATAATTTAACTAACAATTGATATACATAATCATAAGGAAACAAACATATATATTTATACTACAAACTTACCTCGACAAATATAGTTGTAAAAATGAAGCAGCCGACTAATCTGACACATTAGCTTTTCCTCGGTTTAGATCCGTTTGGTTCGTTTCTTGATCATGCATGTAAAAACTCCATGACCGGAAGCTTCTTCCTCTCTGTTATTCGGTTTGCAAAATAGCAAATTAGAGAGATGATAACATTTTTGTCTTTTAGTTTGTTTTAATTTCCATTTATTACAAATTTACAATTTTTCCCTTAAAAAATCAAATTTCATGCATTTAATCACCCAAAACCATCCACTCAAGTTCATTTGGTGCATTTACCATTTAAGTCCATTAGTTTGATAATCCAATAAATTGACCCCTTTACCTAATAGAAATCTATTTTTGCACCTTTTCAATTTAGTGATTTTTACTTAATTAATTATCTGTACACATAATATAATCTGTTACATCATTTCAAATTGTGAAACCACAAGATTTGCCATGACCAAATATTCATTTCCATTTGTACTTAATTCCAACATTTAAAATTTACAAGCAAACATGAAATTTTCACATTAATTATAATTTAACTAACAATTGATATACATAATCATAAGGAACAAACATATATATTATATACTACAAACTTACCTCGACAAATATAGTTGTAAAATGAGCAGCGACTAATCTGACACATTAGCTTTTCCTCGGTTTAGATCCGTTGGTTCGTTTCTTGATCATGCATGTAAAACTCCATGACCGGAAGCTTCTTCCTCTCTGTTATTCGGTTTGCAAATAGCAAATTAGAGGAGATGATAACATTTTGTCTTTTAGTTTGTTTTAATTTCCATTTGATTACAAATTTACAATTTTCCCTTAAAAATCAAATTTCATGCATTTAATCACCCAAAACCATCCACTCAAGTTCATTTGGTGCATTACCATTTAAGTCCATTAGTTTGATAATCCATAATAAATTGACCCTTTACCTAATAGAAATCTATTTTGCACCTTTTTCAATTTAGTGATTTTTACTTAATTAATTATCTGTACACATAATATAATCTGTTACATCATTTCAAAATTGTGAACCACAAGATTTGCCAGACCAAATATTCATTTCCATTTGTACTTAATTCCAACATTTAATAATTACAAGCAAACATGAAATTTCACATTAATTATAATTTAACTAACAATTGATATACATAATCATAAGGAAACAAACATATATATTTATACTACAAACTTACCTCGACAAATATAGTTGTAAAATGAAGCAGCCGACTAATCTGAACATAGCTTTCCTCGGTTTAGATCGTTTGGTTCGTTTCTTGATCATGCATGTAAAAACTCCATGACCGAAGCTTCTTCCTCTCTGTTATTCGGTTTGCAAAATAGCAAATTAGAGGAGATGATAACATTTTTGTCTTTTAGTTTGTTTTAATTTCCATTTATTACAAATTTACAATTTTTCCCTTAAAAATCAAATTTCATGCATTTAATCACCCAAAACCATCCACTCAAGTTCATTTGGTGCATTTACCATTTAAGTCCATTAGTTTGATAATCCATATAAATTGACCCCTTTACCTAATAGAAATCTATTTTTGCACCTTTTTCAATTTAGTGATTTTTACTTAATTAATTATCTGTACACATAATATAATCTGTTACATCATTTCAAAATTGTGAAACCACAAGATTTGCCACGACCAAATATTCATTTTCCATTTGTACTTAATTCCAACATTTAATAATTTACAAGCAAACATGAAATTTTCACATTAATTATAATTTAACTAACAATTGATATACATAATCATAAGGAAACAAACATATATATTTATACTACAAACTTACCTCGACAAATATAGTTGTAAAAATGAAGCAGCCGACTAATCTGACACATTAGCTTTTCCTCGGTTTAGATCCGTTTGGTTCGTTTCTTGATCATGATGTAAAACTCCATGACCGGAAGCTTCTTCCTCTCTGTTATTCGGTTTGCAAAATAGCAAATTAGAGAGATGATAACATTTTGTCTTTTAGTTTGTTTTAATTTCCATTTATTACAAATTTACAATTTTTCCCTTAAAAATCAAATTTCATGCATTTAATCACCCAAAACCATCCACTCAAGTTCATTTGGTGCATTTACCATTTAAGTCCATTAGTTTGATAATCCATAATAAATTGACCCTTTACCTAATAGAAATCTATTTTGCACCTTTTTCAATTTAGTGATTTTACTTAATTAATTATCTGTACACATAATATAATTGTTACATCATTTCAAAATTGTGAACCACAAGATTTGCCACGACCAAATATTCATTTTCCATTTGTACTTAATTCCAACATTTAATAATTTACAAGCAAACATGAAATTTTCACATTAATTATAATTTAACTAACAATTGATATACATAATCATAAGGAAACAAACATATATATTATATACTACAAACTTACCTCGACAAATATAGTTGTAAAAATGAAGCAGCCGACTAATCTGACACATTAGCTTTTCCTCGGTTTAGATCGTTTGGTTCGTTTCTTGATCATGCATGTAAAACTCCATGACCGGAAGCTTCTTCCTCTCTGTTATTCGGTTTGCAAAATAGCAAATTAGAGGAGATGATAACATTTTGTCTTTTAGTTTGTTTTAATTTCCATTTGATTACAAATTTACAATTTTCCCTTAAAAATCAAATTTCTTGCATTTAATCACCCAAAACCATCCACTCAAAGTTCATTTGGTGCATTTACCATTTAAGTCCATAGTTTGATAATCCATAATAAATTGACCCCTTTACCTAATAGAAATCTATTTTGCACCTTTTTCAATTTAGTGATTTTTACTTAATTAATTATCTGTACACATATATAATCTGTTACATCATTTCAAAATTGTGAAACCACAAGATTTGCCATGACCAAATATTCATTTCCATTTGTACTTAATTCCAACATTTAATAATTTACAAGCAAACAATGAAATTTTCACATTAATTATAATTTAACTAACAATTGATATACATAATCATAAGGAAACAAACATATATATTATATACTACAAACTTACCTCGACAAATATAGTTGTAAAAATGATGCAGCCGACTAATCTGAACATTAGCTTTTCCTCGGTTTAGATCCGTTTGGTTCGTTTCTTGATCATGATGTAAAAACTCCATGACCGGAAGCTTCTTCCTCTCTGTTATTCGGTTTGCAAATAGCAAATTAGAGGAGATGATAACATTTTGTCTTTTAGTTTGTTTTAATTTCCATTTATTACAAATTTACAATTTTTCCCTTAAAAATCAAATTTCATGCATTTAATCACCCAAAACCATCCACTCAAGTTCATTTGGTGCATTTACCATTTAAGTCCATTAGTTTGATAATCCATATAAATTGACCCTTTACCTAATAGAAATCTATTTTTGCACCTTTTTCAATTTAGTGATTTTTACTTAATTAATTATCTGTACACATAATATAAATCTGTTACATCATTTCAAAATTGTGAAACCACAAGATTTGCCACGACCAAATATTCATTTCCATTTGTACTTAATTCCAACATTTAAAATTTACAAGCAAACATGAAATTTTCACATTAATTATAATTTAACTAACAATTGATATACATAATCATAAGGAAACAAACATATATATTATATACTACAAACTTACCTCGACAAATATAGTTGTAAAAATGAAGCAGCCGACTAATCTGACATTAGCTTTTCCTCGGTTTAGATCGTTTGGTTCGTTTCTTGATCATGCATGTAAAACTCCATGACCGGAGCTTCTTCCTCTCTGTTATTCGGTTTGCAAAATAGCAATTAGAGGAGATGATAACATTTTGTCTTTAGTTTGTTTTAATTTCCATTTATTACAATTTACATTTTTCCCTTAAAAATCAAATTTCTGCATTTAATCACCCAAAACCATCCCTCAAGTTCATTTGGTGCATTTACCATTTAAGTCCATTAGTTTGATAATCCATATAATTGACCCCTTTACCTAATAGAATCTATTTTTGCACCTTTTTATTTAGTGATTTTTACTTAATTATTATCTGTACACATAATTAATTGTTACATCATTTCAAAATTGTGAACCAAAGATTTGCCAGACCAAATTCATTTTCCATTGTACTTAATTCCAACATTTAAATTACAAGCAAACATGAAATTTTCACATTAATTATAATTAACTAACAATTGATATACATAATCATAAGGAAACAAACATATATATTTATACTACAAACTTACCTCGACAAATATAGTTGTAAAATGAAGCAGCCGACTAATCTGAACATTAGCTTTTCCTCGTTTAGATCGTTTGGTTCGTTTCTTGATCATGCATGTAAAAACTCCATGACCGGAAGCTTCTTCCTCTCTGTTATTCGGTTTGCAAAATAGCAAATTAGAGGAGATGATAACATTTTGTCTTTTAGTTTGTTTTAATTTCCATTTATTACAAATTTACAATTTTTCCCTTAAAAATCAAATTTCATGCATTTAATCACCCAAAACCATCCCTCAAGTTCATTTGGTGCATTTACCATTTAAGTCCATTAGTTTGATAATCCATAATAAATTGACCCCTTTACCTAATAGAAATCTATTTTGCACCTTTTCAATTTAGTGATTTTTACTTAATTAATTATCTGTACACATAATATAAATTGTTACATTCATTTCAAATTGTGAAACCAAAGATTTGCCACGACCAAATATTCATTTTCCATTTGTACTTAATTCCAACATTTAATAATTTACAAGCAAACAATGAAATTTTCACATTAATTATAATTTAACTAACAATTGATATACATAATCATAAGGAAACAAACATATATATTATATACTACAAACTTACCTCGACAAATATAGTTGTAAAAATGAAGCAGCCGACTAATCTGACACATTAGCTTTTCCTCGGTTTAGATCGTTTGGTTCGTTTCTTGATCATGCATGTAAAAACTCCATGACCGAAGCTTCTTCCTCTCTGTTATTCGGTTTGCAAAATAGCAAATTAGAGGAGATGATAACATTTTGTCTTTTAGTTTGTTTTAATTTCCATTTATTACAAATTTACAATTTTTCCCTTAAAAATCAATTTCATGCATTTAATCACCCAAACCATCCACTCAAAGTTCATTTGGTGCATTTACCATTTAAGTCCATTAGTTTGATAATCCATAATAAATTGACCCCTTTACCTAATAGAAATCTATTTTTGCACCTTTTTCAATTTAGTGATTTTTACTTAATTAATTATCTGTACACATAATATAATCTGTTACATCATTTCAAAATTGTGAACCACAAGATTTGCCAGACCAAATATTCATTTTCCATTTGTACTTAATTCCAACATTTAAAATTTACAAGCAAACAATGAAATTTTCACATTAATTATAATTTAACTAACAATTGATATACATAATCATAAGGAAACAAACATATATATTATATACTACAAACTTACCTCGACAATATAGTTGTAAAAATGATGCAGCCGACTAATCTGAACATTAGCTTTTCCTCGGTTTAGATCCTTTGGTTCGTTTCTTGATCATGAATGTAAAAACTCCATGACCGGAAGCTTCTTCCTCTCTGTTATTCGGTTTGCAAAATAGCAAATTAGAGAGATGATAACATTTTGTCTTTTAGTTTGTTTTAATTTCCATTTGATTACAATTTACAATTTTTCCCTTAAAAATCAAATTTCATGCATTTAATCACCCAAACCATCCACTCAAGTTCATTTGGTGCATTTACCATTTAAGTCCATTAGTTTGATAATCCATAATAAATTGACCCCTTTACCTAATAGAAATCTATTTTTGCACCTTTTTCAATTTAGTGATTTTTACTTAATTAATTATCTGTACACATAATATAATTGTTACATCATTTCAAATTGTGAACACAGATTTGCCACGACAAATATTCATTTCCATTTGTACTTAATTCCAACATTTAATAATTACAAGCAACATTGAAATTTTCACATTAATTATAATTTAACTAACAATTGATATACATATCATAAGGAAACAAATATATTTATACTACAAACTTACCTCGACAAATAGTTGTAAAAATGAAGCAGCGACTATCTAACATTAGCTTTTCCTCGGTTTAGATCTTTGTTCGTTTCTTGATCAGCATGTAAAACTCCATGACCGAAGCTTCTTCCTCTCTGTTATTCGGTTTGCAAAATACAAATTAGAGAGATGATAACATTTTGTCTTTTAGTTTGTTTTAATTTCCATTTGATTACAAATTTACAATTTTTCCCTTAAAAATCAAATTTCATGCATTTATCACCCAAAACATCCACTCAAAGTTCATTTGGTGCATTTACCATTTAAGTCCATTAGTTTGATAATCCATATAAATTGACCCCTTTACCTAATAGAAATCTATTTTTGCACCTTTTAATTTAGTGATTTTACTTAATTAATTATCTGTACACATATATAATCTGTTACATCATTTCAAATTGTGAACCACAAGATTTGCCAGACCAAATATTCATTTTCCATTTGTACTTAATTCCAACATTTAATAATTTACAAGCAAACATTGAAATTTTCACATTAATTATAATTTAACTAACAATTGATATACATAATCATAAGGAAACAAACATATATATTTATACTACAAACTTACCTCGACAAATATAGTTGTAAAATGAAGCAGCCACTAATCTGACACATTAGCTTTCCTCGGTTTAGATCCGTTTGGTTCGTTTCTTGATCATGATGTAAAAACTCCATGACCGGAAGCTTCTTCCTCTCTGTTATTCGGTTTGCAAAATAGCAATTAGAGGAGATGATAACATTTTGTCTTTTAGTTTGTTTTAATTTCCATTTATTACAAATTTACAATTTTCCCTTAAAAATCAAATTTCATGCATTTAATCACCCAAACCATCCCTCAAAGTTCATTTGGTGCATTTACCATTTAAGTCATTAGTTTGATAATCCATAATAATTGACCCTTTACCTAATAGAAATCTATTTTTGCACCTTTTTCATTTAGTGATTTTTACTTAATTAATTATCTGTACACATAATATAATTTGTTACATTCTTTCAAATTGTGAACCACAAGATTTACCACGACCAAATATTCATTTTCCATTGTACTTAATTCCAACATTTAATAATTTACAAGCAAACATTGAAATTTTCACATTATTATAATTTAACTAACAATTGATATACATAATCATAAGGAAACAAACATATATATTATATACTACAAACTTACTCGACAATATAGTTGTAAAATGAAGCAGCCGACTAATCTGAACATTAGCTTTTCCTCGTTTAGATCGTTGGTTCGTTTCTTGATCATGCATGTAAAAACTCCATGACCGGAATCTTCTTCCTCTCTGTTATTCGGTTTGCAAAATAGCAAATTAGAGGAGATGATAAATTTTGTCTTTAGTTTGTTTTAATTTCCATTTGATTACAATTTACAATTTTTCCCTTAAAAATCAAATTTCTGCATTTAATCACCCAAAACCATCCACTCAAATTCTTTGGTGCATTTACCATTTAAGTCCATAGTTTGATAATCCATAATAAATTGACCCCTTTACCTAATAGAAATCTATTTTTGCACCTTTTTCAATTTAGTGATTTTTACTTATTAATTATCTGTCACATATATTAATCTGTTATAGTCATTTCAAAATTGTGAAACCACAAGATTTGCCATGACCAATATTCATTTTCCATTTGTACTTATTCCAACATTTAAATTTACAAGCAACATTGAAATTTTCACATTAATTATAATTTAACTAACAATTGATATACTAATCATAAGGAAACAACATATATATTATATACTACAAACTTACCTCGACAAATATAGTTGTAAAAATGAAGCAGCCGACTATCTGAACATTAGCTTTTCCTCGGTTTAGATCTTTGGTTCGTTTCTTGATCATGCATGTAAAAACTCCATGACCGAAGCTTCTTCCTCTCTGTTATTTCGGTTTGCAAATAGCAAATTAGAGGAGATGATAACATTTTTGTCTTTTAGTTTGTTTTAATTTCCATTTGATTACAAATTTACAATTTTTCCCTTAAAAATCAAATTTCATGCATTTAATCACCCAAAACCATCCCTCAAAGTTCATTTGGTGCATTTACCATTTAAGTCCATTAGTTTGATAATCCATATAAATTGACCCCTTTACCTAATAGAAATCTATTTTTGCACCTTTTTCAATTTAGTGATTTTTATTAATTAATATCTGTACACATAATATAATCTGTTACATCATTTCAAATTGTGAAACCACAAGATTTGCCATGACCAAATATTCATTTTCCATTTGTACTTAATTCCAACATTTAATAATTTACAAGCAACATTGAATTTTCACATTAATTATAATTTAACTAACAATTGATATACATAATCATAAGGAACAAACATATATATTTATATACTACAAACTTACCTCGACAATATAGTTGTAAAAATGAGCAGCCGACTAATCTGACACATTAGCTTTTCCTCGGTTTAGATCCGTTTGGTTCGTTTCTTGATCATGCATGTAAAACTCCATGACCGAAGCTTCTTCCTCTCTGTTATTCGGTTGAAAATACAAATTAGAGGAGATGATAACATTTTGTCTTTTAGTTTGTTTTATTTCCATTTATTACAAATTACAATTTTTCCCTTAAAAATCAAATTTCATGATTAATCACCCAAACCATCCACTCAAGTTCTTTGGTGCATTTACCATTTAAGTCCATAGTTTGATAATCCATATAAATTGACCCTTTACTAATAGAAATCTATTTTGCACCTTTTAATTAGGATTTTTACTTAATTAATTATCTGTACACATAATATAATCTGTTACAGTCATTTCAAATTGTGAAACCACAAGATTTGCCATGACCAATATTCATTTTCCATTTGTACTTATTCCAACATTTATAATTTACAAGCAAACATTGAAATTTTCACATTAATTATATTTAACTAACAATTGATATACATAATCATAAGGAAACAAAATATATATTTATACTACAAATTACCTCGACAAATATAGTTGTAAAAATGAAGCAGCCACTAATCTGACACATTAGCTTTTCCTCGGTTTAGATCCGTTTGGTTCGTTCTTGATCATGCATGTAAAAACTCCATGACCGGAAGCTTCTTCCTCTCTGTTATTCGGTTTGCAAAATAGCAAATTAGAGGAGATGATAACATTTTTTCTTTTAGTTTGTTTTAATTTCCATTTAATTACAAATTTACAATTTTTCCCTTAAAAAATCAAATTTCATGCATTTAATCACCCAAAACCATCCCTCAAAGTTCATTTGGTGCATTTACCATTTAAGTCCATTATTTGATAATCCATAATAAATTGACCCCTTTACCTAATAGAAATCTATTTTTGCACCTTTTCAATTTAGTGATTTTTACTTAATTAATTATCTGTACACATAATATAATTTGTTACATTCATTTCAAATTGTGAAGCCAGAAGATTTACCACGACCAAATATTCATTTTCCATTTGTACTTAATTCAACATTTAATAATTTACAAGCAAACATTGAAATTTTCACATTAATTATAATTTAACTAACAATTGATATACATAATCATAAGGAAACAAAATATATATTATATACTACAAACTTACCTCGACAAATATAGTTGTAAAAATGAAGCAGCCGACTAATCTGACACATTAGGTTTTCCTCGGTTTAGAGCTGGTTGGTTCGTTTCTTGATCATGCATGTAAAAACTCCATGACCGGAATCTTCTTCCTCTCTGTTATTCGGTTTGCAAATACAAATTAGAGGAGATGATAACATTTTTGTCTTTTAGTTTGTTTTAATTTCCATTTGATTACAAATTTACAATTTTTCCCTTAAAAAATCAAATTTCTTGCATTTAATCGCCCAAAACCATCCACTCAAACTTCTTTTGGTGCATTTACCATTTAAGTCCATCAGTTTGATAATCCATAATAAATTGACCCCTTTACCTAATAGAAATTATTTTTGCACCTTTTTCAATTTAGTGATTTTTACTTAATTAATTATCTGTGCACATATATTAATCTGTTATAGTCATTTCAAATTGTGAAACCACAAGATTTGCCATGACCAAATATTCATTTCCATTTGTACTTAATTCCAACATTTAAGAATTTACAAGCAAACAATGAAATTTTCACATTAATTATAATTTAACTAACAATTGATATACATAATCATAAGGAAACAAACATATATATTATATACTACAAACTTACCTCGACAAATATAGTTGTAAAATGATGCAGCGACTAATTGAACATTAGCTTTTCCTCGGTTTAGATCCTTTTGGTTCGTTTCTTGATCATGATGTAAACTCCATGACCTGAAGCTTCTTCCTCTCTGTTATTCGGTTTGCAAATAGCAAATTAGAGAGGATATAACAGTTTTGTCTTTAGTTTGTTTTAATTCCATTTGATTACAAATTTACAATTTTTCCCTAAAAATCAAATTTCATGCATTTAATCACCCAAACATCCTCTCAAAGTTCATTTGGTGCCTTTACCATTTAAGTCCATTAGTTGATAATCCATATTAAATTGACCCCTTTACCTAATAGAATCTATTTTTGCACCTTTTTAATTTGTGATTTTAATTAATTAATATCTGTACACATAATATAAATCTGTTACATCCCTTTCAAAATTGTGAAACCACAAGATTTGCCACGACCAAATATTCATTGTCCATTTGTACTTAATTCCAACATTTAATAATTTACAAGCAAACATTGAAATTTTCACATTAATTATAATTTAACTAACAATTGATATACATAATCATAAGGAAACAAACATATATATTTATACTACAACTTACCTCGACAAATATAGTTGTAAAAATGAAGCAGCCGACTAATCTGACACATTAGCTTTTCCTCGTTTAGTCCGTTTGGTTCGTTTCTTGATCATGCATGTAAAACTCCATGACCGGAAGCTTCTTCCTCTCTGTTATTCGGTTTGCAAAATAGCAAATTAGAGGAGATGATAACATTTTTTCTTTTAGTTTGTTTTAATTTCCATTTAATTACAAATTTACAATTTTTCCCTTAAAAATCAAATTTCATGCATTTAATCACCCAAAACCATCCACTCAAAGTTCATTTGGTGCATTTACCATTTAAGTCCATTATTTGATAATCCATAATAAATTGACCCCTTTACCTAATAGAAATCTATTTTTGCACCTTTTTCAATTTGTGATTTTTACTTAATTAATTATCTGTACACATAATATAAATTGTTACATCATTTCAAAATTGTGAACACAAGATTTACCAGACCAAATATTCATTTTCCATTTGTACTTAATTCCAACATTTAATAATTTACAAGCAAACATTGAAATTTTCACATTAATTATAATTTAACTAACAATTGATATACATAATCATAAGGAAACAAAATATATATTATATACTACAAACTTACCTCGACAAATATAGTTGTAAAAATGAAGCAGCCGACTAATCTGACACATTAGTTTTCCTCGGTTTAGATCGTTGGTTCGTTCTTGATCATGCATGTAAAACTCCATGACCGGAACTTCTTCCTCTCTGTTATTCGGTTTGCAAATACCAAATTAGAGGAGATGATAACATTTTTGTCTTTTAGTTTGTTTTAATTTCCATTTGATTACAAATTTACAATTTTTCCCTTAAAAAATCAAATTTCTTGCATTTAATCACCCAAAACCATCCACTCAAAGTTCATTTGGTGCATTTACCATTTAAGTCCATTAGTTTGATAATCCATAATAAATTGACCCCTTTACCTAATAGAAATCTATTTTTGCACCTTTTTCAATTTAGTGATTTTTACTTAATTAATTATCTGTACACATAATATAATCTGTTAATCATTTCAAAATTGTGAACCACAAGATTTGCCACGACCAAATATTCATTTTCCATTGTACTTAATTCCAACATTTAATAATTTACAAGCAAACATTGAAATTTTCACATTAATTATAATTTAACTAACAATTGATATACATAATCATAAGGAAACAAACATATATATTATATACTACAAACTTACCTCGACAAATATAGTTGTAAAAATGAAGCAGCCGACTAATCTGACACATTAGCTTTTCCTCGGTTTAGATCCGTTTGGTTCGTTTCTTGATCATGCATGTAAAAACTCCATGACCGAAGCTTCTTCCTCTCTGTTATTCGGTTTGCAAAATAGCAATTAGAGGAGATGATAACATTTTGTCTTTTAGTTTGTTTTATTTCCATTTATTACAAATTTACAATTTTTCCCTAAAAAATCAAATTTCATGCATTTAATCACCCAAAACCATCCCTCAAAGTTCATTTGGTGCATTTACCATTTAAGTCCATTATTTGATAATCCATATAAATTGACCCCTTTACCTAATAGAAATCTATTTTTGCACCTTTTCAATTTAGTGATTTTTACTTAATTAATTATCTGTACACATAATATTAATCTGTTACATCATTTCAAAATTGTGAAACCACAAGATTTGCCATGACCAAATATTCATTTTCCATTTGTACTTAATTCCAACATTTAATAATTTACAAGCAAACATTGAAATTTTCACATTAATTATAATTTAACTAACAATTGATATACATAATCATAAGGAAACAAACATATATATTTTATACTACAAACTTACCTCGACAAATATAGTTGTAAAAATGAAGCAGCCGACTAATCTGACACATTAGCTTTTCCTCGGTTTAGATCCGTTTGGTTCGTTTCTTGATCATGCATGTAAAAACTCCATGACCGGAAGCTTCTTCCTCTCTGTTATTCGGTTTGCAAAATAGCAAATTAGAGGAGATGATAACATTTTTTCTTTTAGTTTGTTTTAATTTCCATTTAATTACAAATTTACAATTTTTCCCTTAAAAAATCAAATTTCATGCATTTAATCACCCAAAACCATCCCTCAAAGTTCATTTGGTGCATTTACCATTTAAGTCCATTAGTTTGATAATCCATAATAAATTGACCCCTTTACCTAATAGAAATCTATTTTGCACCTTTTTCAATTTGTGATTTTTACTTAATTAATTATCTGTACACATAATATTAAATTGTTACATTCATTTCAAAATTGTGAAGCCAGAAGATTTACCACGACCAAATATTCATTTTCCATTTGTACTTAATTCCAACATTTAATAATTTACAAGCAAACATTGAAATTTTCACATTAATTATAATTTAACTAACAATTGATATAATAATCATAAGGAAACAAAATATATATTATATACTACAAACTTACCTCGACAAATATAGTTGTAAAATGAAGCAGCGACTAATCTGACACATTAGTTTCCTCGTTTAGATCTGGTTGGTTCGTTTCTTATCATGCATGTAAAAACTCCATGACCGGAATCTTCTTCTCTCTGTTATTCGGTTTGCAAATACAATTAGAGGAGATGATAAATTTTGTCTTTTAGTTTGTTTTAATTTCCATTTATTACAAATTTACAATTTTCCCTTAAAAAATCAAATTTCTGCATTTAATCCCCAAACATCACTCAATTCTTTGGGCATTTACCATTTAAGTCCATTAGTTTGATAATCCATAATAAATTGACCCCTTTACCTAATAGAAATCTATTTTTGCACCTTTTCAATTTAGTGATTTTTACTTAATTAATTATCTGTACAATATATTAATCTGTTATATCATTTCAAAATTGTGAAACCACAAGATTTGCCATGACCAAATATTCATTTTCCATTTGTACTTAATTCCAACATTTAAGAATTTACAAGCAAACAATGAAATTTTCACATTAATTATAATTTAACTAACAATTGATATACATAATCATAAGGAAACAAACATATATATTATACTACAAACTTACCTCGACAAATATAGTTGTAAAAATGATGCAGCCGACTAATCTGAACATTAGCTTTTCTCGGTTTAGATCCTTTGGTTCGTTTCTTGATCATGATGTAAAAACTCCATGACCTGAAGCTTCTTCTCTCTGTTATTCGGTTTGCAAAATAGCAAATTAGAGGGATATAACGTTTGTCTTTTAGTTTGTTTTAATTCCATTTGATTACAAATTTACAATTTTCCCTAAAAAATCAATTCATGATTAATCACCCAAAACATCCTCTAAGTCATTTGTGCTTACCATTTAAGTCCATTAGTTTGATAATCCATATTAAATTGACCCCTTACCTAATAGAATCTATTTTTGCACCTTTTTTAATTTAGTGATTTTTAATTAATTAATTATCTGTACACATAATATAAATCTGTTACATCCTTTCAAAATTGTGAAAGCCACAAGATTTGCCACGATTTCACAATAATTCATTGATTTTCCATTTGACTTAATTTTACCAACATTTATATAATTACAAGCAAATCATTGAAATGTTCTATCACATTATATTTAA
>NW_024403201.1:0-21046 GCF_007990345.1 Gossypium hirsutum | reverse complement strand
AAATCCAGAGTTGTTGAGACGGCCATGAATTCCTTCTACGTCTAGTGTGGTTGTTGTTGAGTTAGTCTTTTTGAGACGGTCTTAACTTCCTTCGAGTGGTTGGTAGGTAGGTAGGTAGGTAGGTAGGTAGGTAGGTCCATTTGAACTGAAAAATTTAATGAATGAAAAGAGTATCTGTTCCCAAAAAAAGAAATTATATATCTATACACAGGAATAAATACAACATTTAACAAGAACTAGATGCTGTGTTTTTAAGTAGGCTACAATTGTTACTTTACGGTACAGAATGTCTTACAATAAAATCTGTTCGAAAAAAGAAATATTTATATATCTACACACCGGAATTAATACAACATTTAACAACAACTAGATGCTGTGTTTTCAAGTAGGCTACAATTGATATTTCACGGCACAAAGTGTTGTACAATAAAATATAGTCGCTACAAACTACAATTTATATCCACTTTAGCACTGCTCAATACCAAACTACCATCAACAAGCTCTAGAAGTTTACCCTAACCATCACCTTAAGTAAATCCTTAGACTTAAAAAAAAGAAACTATATATCTATACATAGGAATAAATACAACATTTAACAAGAACTAAATACTGAGTTTTTTTAAGTAGGCTACAGTTGTTACTTTACGGTACGGAATATCTTACAATAAAATTGTTTCGAAAAAAGAAATATTTATATATCTACACACGGAATTAATACACATTTAACAACAACTAGATGCTTGTTTTCAAGTAGGCTACAATTGATATTTCACGGCACAAAGTGTTGTACAATAAAATATAGTCGCTACAAACTACAATTTATATCCACTTTAGCACTGCTCAATACCAAACTACCATCAACAAGCTCTAGAAGTTTACCCTAACCATTACCTTAAGTAAATCCTTAGACTTAAAAAAAAGAAACTATATATCTATACATAGGAATAAATACAACATTTAACAAGAACTAAATACTGAGTTTTTTTAAGTAGGCTACAGTTGTTACTTTACGGTACGGAATGTCTTACAATAAAATATGTTTCGAAAAAAGAAATATTTATATTTATAAAAAAAAGCAGCGAAAAATATACTTGCACCTTCTTTTAGAATTGATCCATAGTTTACACCGTCGTGACCTCTCCTAGCTGCAGTCTAGATGAAAGTGAGTAACAAACCACAAACAGTTTGGCTCGTAGACTGTTGTGAACTGAAACTCACTGAAAACACCAATGGGGATTTATAGCTACTGAATACTATTCAGTGTTGTACTCACCTTTGTGGTGATTTCTATTTCAAGACAACTTTTATCACATGTATTTTAAGGAATTTATAGATTTATTTCATGATAATATATCTGTATATCCAAATAAATCTCGTGACTGCTTATTGTCGTGACTGCTTACCTACAATACATTTTACATCAGCGAAATTTCATAAACATTCTTATCAAGAATAGCAAAAATTAGGTTGAAATCAATATATGAGCGTACGTTTTAACCAAGAGCGAGTTCTTTACACATGAAATCCATGACCAAAAACATCACTAATAATAGTGAAACTTGCATTTTTGTCTAAAATTTTAATGAACCATAATAATAGTGACTCTTACGATAGGAATCTACAGCTATGGATTTGATACTCAAACTCATGCTCTCACATGGGTTGCAAACCTTGTGACTTGAGAGCAGCTATACCAACCACTCGACTACCCAAATGCTGCGCATTTTGAGTGATTACTGGCGCCTCGTCCCCTCCTCCCCCTCTGGAAAGGAAAACAACCATCCCCTAGCGGTATTTCTACATCTGCCAATGGTATTTTTACCTCAACTAAATATTTCAACATGAAACTTTGTAAATGCAACAGTACGCGTAGATTATCAACCATGTTATAAATTTTACAATGATTTCATTGTATTAGAACAGTTATTTCTGACAGTGTACGCCATTCAGGCAGTGACAGTGTACGCCATTCAGCGTGCCATGGAGATGATTTACCCAACAGTGGCGGTAGCTTTGCTACTTCTCCGTCAATGATATAACCTCGGTCATCTTAGCTAGTAAACAAGCACTAACCTCACTGGGGTAAGGGTAAAGTAATAATAGAGAAGAGTGTAGACTGGCTTAAAAGAACAACTAAAGGATATAACTGAGAGTTGGGATACAACTAAAATCGAAATTTTAATAACTGCATCTATATCCATAATAAGCCACAGTCGATATTTGGTATATTCTGTTCTAACATAGCTAAAATCGTGGACTGAAATTTGACGTGAAAAAAGCGAGTCGTTTAATATTCATATTCTTTCGTAGAAAGTGTAGTAAATATTTCACTGTAAGATCTTGAACGTCTATACGTATATATATGTATAGACTTAGATAAAAAGGCAGGATGTAAAAATCACGACTTCTATTGGAGAGTCTTTTTACGGTCCTCTGATAGGGCTCAATGGTTTTGGAAATGGAAATGGAGTTTATTGCTACTCAGCACTGAATTAGTATGACAGTGTGGCTATCCAGACAACTACTTTATTGATTTCATATCATTTATATAGACTTAGAAAAACTTATATTTCTTGGTCAACTTTTAAGAGTTCCATACTCATATCTGACTCATTACCTCCTTATTACCTGAATTCTAGAATATAAGTACATGTGTTGTTCAAAACAAGAAGGCTTTGTCCCTAACATTGTCTATATATTAAGAAAATATAAATTGTTGTGTCACTTTAGTTGCCTGCCTACAAAAAAGCGTCTTTATTTCAAGTGTGCAGTATTGAAAAAAGAGGGGACAGTTTGGCGCGAACAATGTGTCATTGATGAAGATTCTGCCTATTTCCATCTTTTCCACTTTGAATTAGAACCTCATCCCGTCTATCAAATGTGACTGTCAAATCCAGATTTTGAATCTGCATTTTATTCATACATTCATGTTTTGAAGTAAAATATGACTTTCACGATGTTGTATTATATTTGTGCGGTTTATGGTATATATAATTGCCAAATTAGACATTTCATTTTCCGCTGCGATAAATTTTCATTTCAACGATAATATTACCTATCGATAAGCAACATCTCAGATGATCTACAATTATTTAAAATGATTATTTAAAATCGTTGAAAGTTTTCCTGGAAAGAAATGGAAGAATTAGAGTATGGCATGGTGAAAACAACATATAGACAACTGTTTTAAATGTCTAGATGTCACTTCCTCTGGTAGGGTCTTGCATCCGTAATCTCACACAAGTTTAGAAACTGAAGCAGCCCTGTAATAATCCCGCCGCCCGCGATGCAAAATTAGCGAACTACCATCCACAAGATCTAGACCTGTTGTTCCTCTTCTTCTGTTCCTCTACGTCGTCGACTTGCTGGCTGAGAATACAAAACAGAGCATATTAGCAAACAAAACAAAAAGAACCGATAAGATAATCCGGAAATATCTCCACCGGCGTGACCTATCCTAGCTGCAGTCTAGAAGAAAGTAACAAATCACAAACAGTTTGGCTCGTCCTCCAGATCTAGACCTGCATCTTCATGCGTTCAACAGTTCATCCTCGTCGTGGTCGTCTTCCTGGCTGAGAATATAAAGTAGAGCATATTAGCAAACAAATATCCCCACCAGAGTGGCTGCAGTCTAGAAGGAAGCGAGTAACAAGACAAACTCGCTTCGAAAAAAAAAGTGCGAAAAGCAAATCGAATCGCACACTTTTTTTTCACTCTGTAGAATATTGGAGTAACTCTTTGCTGTAACGCTGGTGTGTAGACTGATGGCTAGTAGCAGGCAGTATAAGCGGAGAGTTAGTAAAAGAGAAGGTTAAAGTTGCAGAGAATTGGAGTGCAGAGGAGATAATGAAAACCGTACACCCACCAACAGAATGGCCAAAGTATCTATTTTCTGTCATTGATACATCATTAGTTATCTATTTTGTGAAGTAAAAAGAAATTAGATGTTAACTTACATACCTAAGTTACATAGGTGATAAATCTGTCAACATTTTATCCATTGTAAAGGCTGTCATGCATTATATTACTACTTTTATATTATAGTATTGAAGGACAAACAGCTTTTACAAAAGACACAATGTTGAAAACTTATAAGAGACATAGGCTTCCGGTTTTATTAATGATAAATCTTTTAGAAAATTTATGTCTGGAAATTTCATACAAAGTTTCATTAAAAATCACCTACATCAAAACTCCAAATCAAATATTTACGGAACAATAATAAATTGAATTTTTCTAAACTATTACAAGTTTTTAAAAGAAGTCCTATTTTATGAAAGATCACACAATGTGATCGTTATTGAATTGTCAAATAATCAAATAAATTCCTTTAAGATTTTAGAACATTTTTGAACATACGCTGAAATGGTCATAACCTATCGAAAAAAGCAAATCTGAAAAACATTTTTAGAGATTTTTAAAGAAAAATACTAACGTACCTAAAAGTTAAATGAGAATACACAGTAATGGCAAACGACCTTACGAAAATGAATAACGAAAAAATCTAACGTACCTAAAAGTAAAAAATACACAGTAATAGCAAACGATCACCAACAGCTTGTATAACGTAGGCATTCAATTCCATATAAGGTACACTTTTCCACCAAATTACTCCATGTTACCATAATTCTTTTACAAGATTTTCCCCAAATCAAAAGATTTTCCAAAATATATATAAAAATGAAATAAAATTGCCTTGGAACTTTTGTGTCACTATTACGGTTAGTTTTGATAATTCCATAAAACTGAACTTTTGCCTAAATTTCATCAATATGCATACCCCATTGCAAAGATTCATAAAAATAAACAGAAACCTGGAGCAACTGAAAACACCGAAGAGTACCACTAGATAGATTCTATAGGGGTTCAGTGTAAAATCTGCCAGACGGAAGAACAGACAATATAAACGACAATATATTTTGCATCTGTAAAATATATTTTGTGTAAAAGTCATTAAGCAAATTATCGTTTATAAAATAAATAAATTAATTTTAAAAAAAAGTACACATGCCTATCAATAATCTTTAAAATCAACAAGAATTCAAAAGGCAATTATTAAAAAGACAGAGCGACAATCGAATTTGTGCTATGTAAATTTGTGATGTGAATTAGAACACTACATAGTGGAGCTGGAACTAACTGGGCCTAGCTGGAACTAACTGGATCTAACTGGAACTAGCTGGAACCACCTATGAAACTGGAAAAAAATCAAGAAAGAGAAAAAAGAAAGTGGATAGAGAAGAGCTCGAACAGATCTTTGGGCCGAATGGGTGCAGAGATGGTGCTGTGCACCATTCTTATATCCATCAGCTAACACACAACCCAGACGAATGGGTCATCTCCAGAAGGAAAAGGAAACTGACCATGGGTATAACAAGATTACATGTGACACCATGTGAAGTCTAAGAAATAAATTATAACTCTTATAACTCTTATTTTCTTTTTAAAAAAAATACATATAATATAATTCGTACTATATTCTAAAAGTAATTTATATGAAACAAAACATGAAACTAATGATAATTATAAACCAAACACAGGTACCAACATTCGAGTGTATACCTAATTTTATTAGGATTTTTAAAATTCTTTTTGATGTGATTTATTTCATTATTATAATTTTTTTCTGTAAATAGGTCAATACAGGTCATTGTGTACTCATTAAAATAGATTAAAGTCACTTGTATTGATACTGCTTAAAGATACAGCGTTCCCTAGAATATCTCAAGCACCTTTCAACATTCATTCTTACTGGTATTTTATAACAAAGTAATGTAGCTTTTGTCTTCATTGATAAAGGTATTTTATGGTTTTTATTACCATATATTTAATATTAAATATATTGAAGATATTTAAGGGATTGTATCATGTATATCATTACATGGGCACGATATATTTCATCTCTAGTCAATAGGTTTGCAATCAATATGTGAGCATGAGTTCGAATCCAGACATGGATCAGACACGGTTAGAAAATTTTAACTCGTAGTGGCGTCCATATTGATATTCAAATAGTACCATTCAGAAATAATGGTCTAATTACTTTTCTCATAAAATAATGAAATTGTAAAAATTAATCAATTAAATTACAAACTTATCTTTGAACTAAATAAAGAACATATATCGACTTGAATGTATAGCTACCTCTAATCAAATTAAGAGCATTTTGTCCTTTTAATAATATTTTTATTTAATAGACCGATATCTATAACTGTTTCTCACCATAAAGACACTTAAAAAGACTATCAAAGGAATTCCGATAGAAAAAATTAAAGTGCTCAGCGACCGGTATTCTAACGCAACTGCTCTTTTTGTTTTAGTCTAATAACCTTATAGTGAAAAAGAGATCTTAACATGCCACTAACTTATCGATGACAGACTATTAAAAGACGACTCGATGTTTACTCGTCCTCTTCTCAAGTTTAAAACACAGTATTACGAATATTCCATGTGGATTAGTCCGTATACAGTTATTACAAAAATATAATTTATCTATTACTGTCTATCATATATACAAATTCTTAATTTGCTTAAATTTTATTTGAAATTCTGTTCCTTGACGTTCCGGGGGATGGGGATAGTCGAGTGGTTAGTGTCGCTGCTTTCTAGTCAGAAGATTTGCAAGTATTCTCCCATGTTGTACGATTAGGGTCACCACTTCGACTTCGCGGATTTACCCCGGGTGTTCCGGTTTCCTCCAACTGCCGCACGTTAGCGTTAACATTGAATATTAGTAGAGAGTAGTTGCCTCGATATAGCCTACGCTATAGTGATCTAGTGCTGAGTAGACATTAAATTCCATTTTCCATTTCCTTTCTTGTTCATTTAACATAGTTACTAAATTTTATTTTGATTTTAAGTTATTGCATGAATAATATTCTGTTATCAAATTAATTATTCATGTGTATTTTTTCGAATCGATAAGGTTTTAAAGTACAATAAGGATGGAAAGTGATGTCTTGTGTGCGGTGGGAAGATAACTCTTAGAGAGGAAGACTAAGAGGGTTTCGAATGGATGCTACAGTTGCAGTCGAGTTATGAAAAGGTCGGTATTTACTTTAATTATTGGAAGAAATTGTACTTATATGGTGGGTTTGAAGCATTTACATAATATGGTATTAAATCGAGTGTACATGATACATAGTTCATATAGAGTACTACTAAAATATTGGAAATATCTATAGCATTCTACAATGCGACTAAATGGCTGCTCGTGAACTTGAGACAAAGCGTGCACTGACTGCCCAACAACAAAAGTTCAACAACAAAAGCATTTATTCTATGTAATTACATGAAATTGTCTAACTTTCTACTAAAATTAAAGTGACCTTCAATTTCCTATTATAAGTGAATCACTGGAAATAAAACGTAAACTATCTTTAATAAAATGAAGTCGAGTAAAGATATTAAATACAAAAGATAACTTCATCTTAATGCAGGTTATAGACCGGCATACATGCATGCATAGCTGTATGTTCTCATTTAATTTGTTTCGAATCATAAATCAATAGATATTATTTTCAATACAATAAACAAACTTTACTAAACTCTAAAGCAATAAAATTTTTACGTACATGTAATGTACAACATTGAATCCACGCCAATCCATTTCAAGGTTTTATGTTTAGATGGGACACTATTTCAAACCTAAGGCATATAACACATCGGACATAATCGATAAGAATGTTAGTATCTAAAAAATCGAATTCCCGTGTGAGAGACGTTTTTAGATAATTATTATATGGAGATTTTAAGATATTTTGTAAAAATAAACTTGGATTAGTAAACGTTATTAAAATTCTTGCAGATTTATAAGATATTGAGTATTAATAAGATATTTATAAGATATAGCATCTTACCAAGAATTCATCCTTTACTCCACATAATCAGGCGTCTGATTACCAGGAATACAGATCGTCTACGAGACCGATGGCCGGGCGGTATCGATGGATGTTCTGTGTTTCTGGCAATCAGAAACAGACTAGCCAACAACAGATATCATCCGTCGAGGCCGATGGCCAGTCGGTCTCGACGAATAATATATGTTGTTGGCCAGTAGGTGCCTTAACTCTGAGGGCAAGGAATAAAATCCTGGATGAAATTTTGCTTTGATCGTAAGTTTATATGTAATGGTGACGGGAAAAATTAAACATGTACTTTTTCATTAATCCAAGTTTATTTCATGTTATTTCATGTTTAAAATTTTCATTTAAACGATAATATTACCTATCGATAAGCAACATCTCAGATGATCTACAATTTGCTGTATTATTTTTCAATCTGAACACTTACAGCGTTAACAGGTGGAAGTTAGAAAATGTGTCCTTTCACAAGCCAATTGCATTCTTAAAAACGGTGATATCTAATATTTATGTATATCATTACTGATAACTGAATAATTGTTTCTATAAATAAGCCTTATTAATATATTATGTGTGTGTCTTTTCATATTTGGAAGAACAAGGATTACATATACATTCTCACCCCACCAAAAAACCGTACTGCTGCTGTATATTGGCTTAAACCTTCAATACGCTAGCTTTATTTTTGCAATTGGAATTCCAAGAACTGTGTCTTATGTCTTAACGTAGGGATAGTTGATAGTCACCTTGACTATCTTGTTTTATTCCTAAATGTGTTTAATAATAATAATAATAATATAATAATAATAATGGTTTATTTATAATGCGCCAGTAGTCTATGTTTAAGACATAAAATTATAATGTCTCTTGAATAGAAATATCTTTAGTCTTCTTTTGAATTCTATAAGACTGTCTGATGATCTTATGTCATGTGGGATATCGTTCCAAAGTACTGCTGCTGCTTTGGAGAAGGCTCTGTCTCCGCATGTCTTCAATTTTGTCTTTGGCGTTTTTAAGAGTTCTTTGTTATTTGACCTCAAGTCTCGATTTGTTTCATATGATGTTAAAAGTTCTTTCAAATATACCGGTGCCTGATTGTTCATACATTTATAGGTTAGCAACATAAGCTTAAACTCAATACGTGCCTTAACTGGGAGCCAGTGCAATTCAGATAAATGTTTAGACAAATGATCATATTTTCCAATTCTTAGTAAAACACGAGCCGCTGTATTTTGTATTCTTTGTAATCTGTTAATCTGATTCTGTGGCAGTCCATAAAATAATGAATTGCCATTGTCTATTCTTGAGGTCACAAATGCGTGTATAATTGATTCCGTAGCTTTTTTATTCAAGAATTTCCTTATTTGTCCTATGTTTCTTATATGCATATAAGCGGATCGACACACCGAGGTGATGTGTTTTTCCAGGTTTAATTCTTGGTCTTGTATTATGCCAATATTGCGGGCTGCAGTGGTTGTTGTAATAGTAGAAGTTCCAACTGATGGAGCAGATAGTTGACTCAGTTGTTCTTCTTATTTTTTTTTATCATTTATTTCAGTTTATTTGTTGCATCACCTCATATCTGAGATCATTCATTCATTGCATTATCACATCTTCCTGATTTTGGATCGAATGACAGTACAACTGTGTGTCATCGGCATACAGTGAAATTAATATTGTGATTGCGCACAATATCTCCTAAAGGTGACGTATACATGTAAAGAGTATTGATCCTAGTACAGATCCTTGCGGCACTCCACAATCATTGCTTCGTGATCAGACTTATGTCCATCAATCACTATATACTGTTCTCTATCTCAAGATGATCTAACCTTCTAGGCGACTCCACTGATTCCAAAACGCTTTCAAGTCTATTCAGTAATATCCTGTGATGACTGTATCAAACGCTGCAGATAGATCAAGTAGCACTAAGATTGTACACTTATTTCATCTATTGACATCAATATATCATTCTGTACCCGAACTAGTGCAGTCTCTGTGCTGTGATCTGACCTATAAGCAGATTGAAAAATTTCAAGAAAGTCGTTTTCCTTCATGTAGTTCTGCAGTTGTGTAGCTATGACTCTTTCAATTGTTTTGGAGATGAATGAAAGATTCGAGACGGGACGGTAGTTTTTCAGAATAAGTTCCAAATTTGCTTTTTTTAGGAGAGGGGTTACAGCAGCTGTTTTCATACTCTTACACACATATCCTGTTTCAATTGAAATATTGATCAGCTTTGTAATCATTGGGAGAAGTTCATCAAGGTGTTCTTTTAACAAGTATGTTGGTATCGGATCTAGGGAACACGATTTTGATGGAGACTTTTCTATTATAGTTTTAACTTCGTTCCTGGATACCATCGAACTTGGTCAATTTCCTTTGTGATGCTGCTATTGGACAGTCTGTCTCTTTTGAACCACCAATTAAAATATGATCCAATCCCTCTTGGATCTTCTTTATTTTAGTAATGAAATAGTTTCCAAATTCGTCAGCCATCTCTTTTTTGTTTTCATGTTGAGGCAATGGAGTAGTTTGTTTTCTTGACATTAGACTGTCTATCACTTTGAACAGTTTATTTTTGTGTGTCCAGTCAATATCCTCAATATCTCGGCGAAAATCTTCTTTATTAATTCCACGAATGTTACGATATATAATGGTGTTTTTCTTTTTTGTATGTTGTTTTTTAACCTTCATTTCGCAAAATAATGTATAATGGTCTGAATCCATATCATTACTTGTAGTTATACTATCAAAAAGTAAATCATGACTTCTTGTAATGACAAGATCTAGGGTATGTCCGTTCTTGTGTGTTGGGCCTTCGACTAATTGTGTATAATCTGTTGATTCTATGAAATTCAAGAATAATCTCCCGTCGGTACTTTTCAGATCATCAATGTGAAGGTTGAAATCTCCCATCATGATTATAGGTTTAGTAGTAACTGTGTGGTATTCTAAGAGATCGCTAAAATCATGAAAGAACATGGAGTTTGTTAATTGATTCTTCTTAGATGGAGGAGGACGGTATACCAGTAACAGCCTATATTGTTTATATTGTTCGTTATGTAATGTAATCAGCACTTCCATCAGTTCAAATGACTTTGAGATGACATTGGATGACTGTATCTCTATATTTATATGTTTCTTGTGTACGATTGCGAGGCCGCCGCCAAATGAGTCACTGATTCTATGTTGATGCTTGATTGTATATCCATTTGGTGTGAGTTCACTAATTTTATTATCATCGCCTGCTTTGAGCCATGGTTCAGTGAGAGCCATAATATCCAAGTCATGTTCACTAATATATTCAGATAGATCAAGTGTTTTATTTTTCACAGATCTGGCATTCAAAAGTCCTATAGTGAATGCATTTGATTTAAAATCTTTGATTTTTTCAGTATTTCTATCTTTTGTCTGACATGCTGATATTTTAAGTTTGTCTAGTCAGTCTCGAGTGGCAGATTGTTTCTCGGCAGAACTTTGCGACTTCAAGTTTTCAGATTTTGCAATTTTTGAAATTTTTCCCTTATGGCTAATCAACTATTCAAACCAGAAAGCGAGTAAAAATACTTTATCTACTTTATAAAATACAAAATGATATATATAGAAAAATTGATAATCCTTCTTATAATGTACATAGAACGAAACTTATAAAAGCTTGTAGCCAGCCAGGAAAAACACCCTGTGGATGAAACCTGTCCCTTCCTGAAATTGCTAAAACAAGCTGTACCCTCAGGGGTTGGGTTTAAACTACAAGTATATTAAACCATCTACCAACAGATTACCCTATCCTAACAAATTCACTTTTATAATCAGCAAATAATGTCAATCAACGTAACTCTGCATTCCATTGTATTTTGATTTTGCCTATACTACAAAATTCCTTTTTATAATCAGCAGATAATGCGACACATTGTAGCTATGTATTCCGTTATTTTTTTTCATTAGTATTCACTACAAATTATTTTGTTTTACTTTCACCTAACTTAAATTAAAAATTCCATTAATGGTTTAAAAATAATCAGCAAATAATGTCAAATAGTTTAGCTCTGCATTCCTAATCTAACATGTTCCTAATCTTAAGGTTTAGGTTTAAACTGTATCAAACATGTAAGAACAATTATCTAAGTTATGATAAGAATCATTTCATTTAATTTATTTAAAATTAAAATATATATGTATTACAGTGTAGCTCTCTGCATTCTATTATCTTTTGATTAGTATATTCCTTATCTTAAGCGTTGGGTTTAAACTATATCAAACATGTAAGAATAATTATCATCTAAACTATTAATTTATTAATAATAATCAGCAGATAATGTCCCACAGTGTAGCTCTGCATTCCATTATCTTTTGATTAGTATATTCCTAACATGTTCCTAATCTTAAGAGTTGGGTTTAAACTATATCAAATACGTAAGTATAATTATCATACAGATTATAACAAGAATTAATTCATTTAATTGATTTAATATAATCAGCAGATAATGTCACACAGTGTAGCTCTGCATACCATTATCTTTTGATTAGTATATTCCTAACATGTTCCTAATCTTAAGGGTTGGGTTTAAACTGCATCAAATAGGTTAGAATAATTATCATATAGGCTATAATAAGAATTAATTTATTTAATTAATTTAATATAATCAGCAGATAATGTCACACAGTGTAGCTCTGAATTCCATTATCTTTTGATTAGTATATTCCTAACATGTTCCTATTCCTATGGGTTGGGTTTAACTTTATTAGATATTTATAAATAATTATTACTTTAAATGAATTGAGTATTCTAAGAAATCAAATTAATTTATCTAATGTAATCAACAGATAATGCCACACAGTGTAGCTCTGCATTTCATTATCTCTTGATTGATTGGTTCCAGACATAATCCTAATCCTAAGGGTTGGGTTTAACTTTATTAGATATTTATGAAAAATTATTAACTTTATTAGATATTTATGAAATGACTATTATTTAAAATGAAATAATTATTATTTGAAATGAATTATTGTTGAAAATGAATTATTATTGAAAATGAATTATTATTGAAAATAGATTATTATTGAAAATAAATTATTATTGAAAATAAATTATTATTAAAATGACATAATTATTATCTAAAATGAAATAATTACTATTTAAAATGAAATAATTATTATTTAAAATGAAACAAGTATTATTTAAAATGAAATAAGTATTATTTAAAATGAAATAAACTGCATCAAATAGGTTAGAATAATTATCATATAGGCTATAATAAGAATTAATTTATTTAATTAATTTAATATAATCAGCAGATAATTCACACAGTGTAGCTCTGAATTCCATTATCTTTTGATTAGTATATTCCTAACATGTTCCTATTCCTATGGGTTGGGTTTAACTTTATTAGATATTTATAAATAATTATTACTTTAAATGAATTGAGTATTCTAAGAAATCAAATTAATTTATCTAATGTAATCAACAGAAATGCCACACAGTGTAGCTCTGCATTTCATTATCTCTTGATTGATTGATTCCAGACATAATCCTAATCCTAAGGGTTGGGTTTAACTTTATTAGATATTTATGAAAAATTATTAACTTTATTAGATATTTATGAAATGACTATTATTTAAAATGAAATAATTATTATTTGAAATGAATTATTGTTGAAAATAAGATAATTATTATTTGAAATGAAATGATTATATCTAAAATGAAATGATTATTATCTAAATTGAAATGATTATTATCTAAAATGAAATAAGTATTAATTAAAATGAAATAATTACTATTTAAAATGAAATATTTATTATTTAAAATGAATTATTATTTAAAATAAAATCATTATTTAAAAAGAAATATGTCTGTTCTTTGAATTTAAATTAATTTAACTAATATAATCAATAGATATATAATATATATCCTAATCCTGAGGGTTGATTCTAATTATCATAGATAGTTTTGAACAATTATTACTTAAACTAAAATAAATCTATTCTAAGAACTTGAATTAGGATATGTAACACACCTAGATAAGCAAATCGAAGATAATAGAGATTAATTTGAATATACTTAGTCAATATAATGACATTGCTTATATTGCAAGTGGTACACGTTGAATAATCCTATGTAAGCGATTAATATCTATATTCCTAGTCTCTATGATAATGTTGATTCTGTAATTGGTGGAAATCCAGAGTTGTTGAGACGGCCATGAATTCCTTCTACGTCTAGTGTGGTTGTTGTTGAGTTAGTCTTTTTGAGACGGTCTTAACTTCCTTCGAGTGGTTGGTAGGTAGGTAGGTAGGTAGGTAGGTAGGTAGGTCCATTTGAACTGAAAAATTTAATGAATGAAAAGAGTATCTGTTCCCAAAAAAAAGAAATTATATATCTATACACAGGAATAAATACAACATTTAACAAGAACTAGATGCTGTGTTTTTAAGTAGGCTACAATTGTTACTTTACGGTACAGAATGTCTTACAATAAAATCTGTTTCGAAAAAAGAAATATTTATATATCTACACACCGGAATTAATACAACATTTAACAACAACTAGATGCTGTGTTTTCAAGTAGGCTACAATTGATATTTCACGGCACAAAGTGTTGTACAATAAAATATAGTCGCTACAAACTACAATTTATATCCACTTTAGCACTGCTCAATACCAAACTACCATCAACAAGCTCTAGAAGTTTACCCTAACCATCACCTTAAGTAAATCATTAGACTTAAAAAAAAAAAAAGCAGCCAAAAATGTACTTGCACCTTTTTTAGAATTGATCCATAGTTTACACCTTTATATTTGTGTCTTTTGTCCATCATTTCTGTAAATGCACTGCAGGAAAAACTTTACTGGCAGAATTAATATTGTTGAGGGAAAATCAGCATCCAATACTTCTTGCCATCAGTGTCCTGTCACAACCGTACCCGAAGTAAACAACATAATCAGCATATAAAGTCACGCTAAAGTTTACAAGGAACACCTAGGTAAGCAAATCGAAGGAAATAGATATGTTGATATATTGCAGGTGGTACATTTAACATCTATGATAATGTTGATTCTCTAAATGGATGAAATCCAGTGTTGTTGAGACGTTCCTTCTAACGTATTGTGGTTGTTGCTGAGTTAGTGTTTTTGAGACAGCCTTAACTTCCTTTGAGTGGTAGGTAGGTAGGTAGTTTTATTTGAACTGAAAAATTTAAAGAATGAAAACAGTATCTGTTTCGAAAAAAGAAATATTTATATATCTATACACAGGAATAAATACAACATTTAACAAGAACTAGATGCTGTGTTTTCAAGTAGGCTACAATTGATATTTCACGGCACAGAGTGTTTTACAATAAAATATAGTCGCTACAAACTACAATTTATGTCCACTTTAACGCTGATCCATACCAACTACCATCAACAAGCTCTAAAAGTTTACCCTAACTATCGTCTTAAATAAATCATAAAAAATTTACTTGCACCTTTTTTTTTAGAATTGTTCCACAGTTTACATCTTTACATTAATTGTGTATCTTGCCCATAATTACCGTAAATGCCTTACAGGGGGGTGGGGAACTTTACTGATAAGATTAATATTATTGATGGGCAGATTACCACCCAGTACTTCTTGCTACACACTCCACCCGCACTCGAAGTAAACTTTCTTTAACTTCAAAATATAAGAAAACGGCAACAGTTTGTATTTCTCTCTAAAAAGGTAGGAAACATATTGAGGTTGCAACGTATTCAAAATTATAATCGATATAAAAAGGAGCTAAAAACACACTTGCTGTACCATAAACGGCTAGTCTATCATCTAAAAAATGTCATTTTATAAACAGACAATTAGAAAGGCATAAATACAGGTTTCCTAGAAAGAAAATAGAAAAAATGAAATCGGATAGAAAAACAAAAAAAATTCCCTGGAAAGAAATGGAAAATTAGAGTATGGCATAGTGAAAACAACATATAAACAACTGTTTTAAATGTCTAGATGTCACTTCCTCTGGTAGGGTCTGGCATCCGTAATCTCACACAAGTTTAGAAACTGAAGCAGCCCTGTAATAATCCCGCCACCCGCGATGCAAAATTAGCGAACTACCATCCACAAGATCTAGACCTGTTGTTCCTCTTCTTCTGTTCCTCTATGTCGTCGACTTGCTGGCTGAGAATACAAAACAGAGCATATTAGCAAACAAAACAAAAAGAACCGATGAAGATAATCCGGAAATATCTCCACCGGCGTGACCTATCCTAGATGCAGTCTAGAAGAAAGTAACAAATCACAAACAGTTTGGCTCGTCCTCCAGATCTAGACCTGCATCTTCATGCGTTCAACAGTTCATCCTCGTCGTGGTCGTCTTCCTGGCTGAGAATATAAAGCAGAGCATATTAGCAAACCAGAGTGGCTGCAGTCCAGAAGGAAGCGAGTAACAAGACAAACTCGCTTCGAAAAAAAAGTACGAAAAGCAAATCGAATCGCACACTTTTTTTCACTCTGTAGAATATTGGAGTAACTCTTTGCTGTAACGCTGGTGTGTAGACTGATGGCTAGTAGCAGGCAGTATAAGCGGAGAGTTAGTAAAAGAGAAGGTTAATGTTGCAGAGAATTGGAGTGGAGAGGAGTTAATGAAAACCATACACCCACCAACAGCATGGCCAAAGTATCTATTTTCTGTCATTGATACATCATTAGTTATCTATTTTGTGAAGTAAAAAGAAATTAGATGTTAATTTACATACCTAAGTTACATAGGTGATAAATCTGTCAACATTTTATCCATTGTAAAGGCTGTCATGCATTATATTACTACTTTTATATTATAGTATGAAGGACAAACAGCTTTTACAAAAGACACAATGTTGAAAACTTATAAGAGACATAGGCTTCCGGTTTTATTAATGTTCAATCTTTTAGAAAATTTATGTCTGGAAATTTCATACAAAGTTTCATTAAAAATCATCTACATCAAAACTCCAAATCATATATTTACGAAACAATAATAAGTTGAATTTTTTTTTCTAAACTATTACAAGTTTTTAAAAGAAGTGCTATTTTATGAAAGATCACACAATGTGATCGTTATTGAATTGTCAAATAATCAAGTAAATTCCTTTAAGATTTTAGATCATTTTTGAACATCGAAAAAAGCAAATCTGAAAAACATTTTTAGAGATTTTTAAAGAAAAATACTAACGTACCTAAAAGTTAAATGAGAATACACAGTAATGGCAAACGACCTTACGAAAATGAATAACGAAAAAATCTAACGTACCTAAAAGTAAAATGAGAATACACGGTAATGGCAAACGATCACCAACAGCTTGTATAACGTAGGCATTCAATTCCATATAAGGTACACTGTTCCACCAAATTACTCCATGTTACCATAATTCTTTTACAAGATTTTCCCCAAATCAAAAGATTTTCCAAAATATATATCAAAATGAAATAAAATTGCCTTGGAACTTTTGTGTCACTATTACGGTTAGATTTTGATTGATAATTCCATAAAACTGAACTTTTGCCTAAATTTCATTAATATGCATACCCCATTACAAAGATTCATAAAAATAAACAGAAACCTGGAGCAACTGAAAACACCGAAGAGTACCACTAGATAGATTCTATTGGGGTTCAGTGTAAAATCTGCCAGACGGAAGAACAGACAATATAAACGACAATATATTTTGCATCTGTAAAATATATTCTGTGTAAAAGTCATTAGCAAATTATCGTTTATAAAATAAATAAATAATTTTTGAAAAAGTACACATGCTATCAATAATCTTTAAAATCAACAAGAATTCAAAAGGCAATAATTAAAAAGACAGAGCGACAACCGAATTTGTGCTATGTAAATTTGTGATGTGAATTAGAACACTACATAATGGAGCTGGAACTTACTGGACCTAGCTGGAACTAACTGGATCTAACTGGAACTAGCTGGAACAACCTATGAAACTGGAAAAAAATCAAGAAAGAGAAAAAAGAAAGTGGATAGAGAAGAGCTCGAACAGATCTTTGGGCCGAATGGGTGCAGAGATGGTGCTGTGCACACTTTCATATATCCATCAGCTAACACACAACCCAGACGAATGGGTCATCTCCAGAAGGAAAAGGAAACTGAACTGGGTATAGCAAGATTACATGTGACACCATGTGAAGTCTAAGAAATAAATAATAACTCTTATACGTTCTCACATACCCCCCCCCCCCCCCACACACACACCCATAAACTTCAAGCTAAGGAAGGGTGACTGTACTAATTTCTTAACAAGAATGGAATGGCCACATTTGAAATGATTACGCCAGTTTTATTCTACTGAGAGAGATTTACCCTTATCGGACCAGATATCAATTTTTATTTATCTATCTTCATAAGCAACATGAATTAAGCAAAGTGTCTGGTAAACAAAATGGTTTTTAGAATTTCAGTATTTATCAAATAGATATTTAATAAAATACTTTTAGAAAAGCAACTAAAGATGTAATTTTAAATATCATTTGTCATTACTCTTAAATCATTTGCCTTAAATAGTTTTCGCAACCTTATTTAAACAATGGTTAGTGTTTTTAGAAACGATTGAATGAATCTCGTAACTGTATAAAACCTTTAAAAGTGTCTCTTTTCACATTCATCGACATTTAATGTCTTGTAAATTGTATATAACTTCATAAAAATTGAAAAGCCACTTTATAATTTCCACACCACCAAAAATGTAACTATTCACAATAAAGGAACTTACTATTGTTCCAACATATTTGATTAAGTTTAAGGTATTCGGTAAATATCCATTTTTTCCGTTATCAGATCAAAACCAATTCATTTATGTTTTATTATATTTTGACTCATTTTCAAATTAGACACGTATACGTTCTTAACAGCAGATTCGAGGTTATTCATATTCGTAAGGTGATATAGAAAAGCTATGTTCTAGCATAATTTTCTTTTAAAAAAATACATATAATATAATTCAGATGCGAGGTTATTCATATTCGTAAGGTGATATAGAAAAGCTATGTTCTAGCCTAATTTTCTTTTAAAAAAAATACATATAATATAATTCATACTATATTCTAAAAGTAATTTATATGAAACAAAACATGAAACTAATGATAATTATAAACCAAACAGGTACCAACATTCGAGTGTATACCTAATTTTATTAGATTTTTAAATTCTTTTGATGAAATGTTCAAGCCTAATTTTCTTTTAAAAAAATACATAGAATATAATTCATACTATATTCTAAAATAATTTATATGAAACAAAACATTAAACTAATGATAATTATAAACCAAACACAGGTACCAACATTCGAGTGTATACCTAATTTTATTAAATTTTTAAAATTCTTTTTGATGTGATTTATTTCATTATTATAATTTTTTTCTGTTAAAAGGTCAATACAGGTCATTGTATACTCATTAAAATAGATTAAAGTCACTTGTATTGATAGTGCTTAAAGATACAGCGTTCCCTAGAATATCTCATGCACCTTTCAACATTCATTCTTACTGATATTTTATAACAGAGTAATGTAGCTTTTGTCTTCATTGATAAAGGTATTTTATGGTTTTTATTACCATATATTTAATATTAAATATATTAAAGATATTTAAGGGATTGTATCATGTATATCATTACATGGGCACGATATATTTCATCTCTAGTCAATAGGTTTGCAATCAATATGTGAGCATGAGTTCGAATCCAGACATGGATCAGACACGGTTAGAAAATTTTAACTCGTAATGGCGTCCATATTGATATTCAAATAGTACCATTCAGAAATAATGGTCTAATTACTTTCCTCATAAAATAATAAAATTGTAAAAATTAATCAATTAAATGACAAACTTATCTTTGAACTAAATAAAGAACATATATCTACTTGAATGTATAGCTACCTCTAATCAAATTAAGAGCATTTTGTCCTTTTAATAATATTTTTATTTAATAGACCGATATCTATAACTGTTTCTCACCATAAAGACACTTAAAAAGACTATCAAAGGAATTTCCGATATCTATAACTGTCTCTCACCATAAAGACACTTAAAAAGACTATCAAAGGAATTTCCGATAGAGAAAATTAAATTGCTCAGCGACCGGTATTCTAACGCAACTGCTCTTTTTGTTTTAGTCTAATAACCTTATAGTGAAAAAGAGATCTTAACATGCCACTAACTTATCGTTGACAGACTATTAAAAGAGACTCGATGTTTACTCGTCCTCTTCTCAAGTTTAAAACACAGTATTACGAATATTCCATGTGGATTAGTCCGTATCAGTTATTACAAAAATATAATTTATCTATTACTTCTATATATATACAAATTCTTAATTTGCTTAAATTTATTTGAAATTCTTTCCTTACGTTCCGGGGATGGGATAGTCGAGTGTTAGTGTCGCTCTTTCTAGTCAGAAGATTTGCAATACACCATGTTTACGATTAGGGTCACCACTTCGACTTCGCGGATTTACCCCGGGGTCCGTTTCCTCCAACTGCCGCACGTTAGCTTAACATTGAATATTAGTAGAGAGAGTTGCCTCGATATAGCCTAGCTATAGTGATCTAGTGCTGAGTAGACATTAAATTCCATTTTCCATTTCCTTTCTTGTTCTTTAAATAGTTACTAAATTTTATTTGATTTAAGTTATTGCATGAATAATATTCTGTTATCATTAATTATTCATGTGTATTTTTTCGAATCGTTAAGGTTTTAAAGTACAATAAGGATGGAAAGTGATGTCTTGTGTGCGGTGGGAAGATAACTCTTAGAGAGGAAGACTAAGAGGGTCTCGAATGGATGCTACAGTTGCAGTCGATTTATGAAAAGGTCGGTATATAATTTAATTATTGGAAGAAATTGTACTTATATGGTGGTTTTGAAGCATTTGCATAATATGGTATTAAATCGAGTGTACATGATACATAGTTCATATAGAGTACTACTAAAATATTGGAAATATCTATAGCATTCTACAGTGCGACTAAATGGCTGCTCGTGAACTTGAGACAAAGCGTGCACTGACTGCCCAACAACAAAAGTTCAACAACAAAAACATTTATTCTACGTAATTACCATGAAAATTGTCTTACTTTCTACTAAAATTAAAGTGACCCTTCAATTTCCTATTATAAGTGAATCACTGGAAATAAAACGTAAACTATCTTTAATAAAATG
>NW_024403200.1:0-21067 GCF_007990345.1 Gossypium hirsutum | reverse complement strand
GATGTCGAAGGCTAGTTAACAGGCGGTGTTTACTATAGCTGTATAATGTTGACCAAAATTCTCAAGAAAACAATTTTATTTTGGATGGATATAGTGAGATGTCTAGGTTTTAGGAAAAATTTACGGAAAGCAGTTTTGTCTTAGATTTTGGAAGCTCTAATATGATTTCTTTTTTTTAGCACAGTGAACTGTGATGCGTTAATCCATGCTGTGATTCTGAATTTAAAGATGAAGGTAAGTGTTAATAAATAGTGAATAAGTCTGTTAACACTCGTCTTGTGGTTCGAGCCTCCGGCACGGTCTTGGGTAGGGGTGTTACAATTTTATTGGTATCAGAGCTACGGTTTAGTCGATTCCTGACTATCGAATACGTTTGGTCTAGCTATACATGCCATTATGTGATTATTGATAGTGTGGTGATTTTTCTGACAATTAAAATGTGTTTATTTATAGTTAATGGATCTCGATCCCACCGAGCGGTAGCTGAGATCTTAGAGTGTAGCGCCTGCTCCCGCAAAGACCAGGGGCGGACTCTCAACCTATTGCAGTATCCGACATGATGAAGCTAGACAAGTTTTATCGTGATGAATGATTGGTTCAACTAATACATTCGAACTAATACGGCTGTTCCACAACCCCCATTCGCGACTAATACAACCCCCGCAGACCTGCAATACCTTCGGGTAACTGACCAAATAAGGTCAAATAAGCCCCGGTTGACAGAATCCAAAAAACACGGGGGCTACTGAATTTAAAGCTACGGATTAGCGACGATGCCGAGCAAGCTGAATTTTGGTTGGAACAACCCTATTCGGGTACTTTGATGAACTATCTTGTACACCCGATGAATCCTAAAGTGTACTATCTCCTTGCTACGTATTCTGCCTACTATGGTGGAATACGTTGATTTCTATTGTCCCAGAGAGCAAGTACTGGGAGTTTTCCAAACCGAGTTTCGAAAAGTATATCAGCAAAGATTCATTGATAAAAACGGAAGAATTTCTTGAACTTAAACAAGTTCCATGTCGGTTACTGATTATGAACGAAAGTTTGTAAGGCTTACCGGTACGCTCGAGAATGCATTTCTTTAGAGCTGTGATGTGTAAACGTTTCGAGGTTGATGAACGATGATATAAAGCTGTATGTTGCATTTTAGAAATTCAAGAATTTGTGGTACTTGTCGAACGAGCTTGCAAAGCCGAAGAGCTAGTAAGGAGAAAAGAAAAGCTGATATGGGAGCAAAGGAGTTTCGTAAGAGATCTTCGGGGAAAGCTTGTTCAACAGTCATCGAAGAAATTTAGAGATGACTTAGGCCGGTCTAGAGACACTTCGGGTTTTCTAGACGAGATCGTGATCGACCCCCTGTGAGTACACGAGTACTTCGGGTCGCCAGTGATGGAAATGATCGTCGAGACAGAACGGAGTGCCAGTATTGTGGTAAATGGCGTTCGGGGAGTTGTAGATTCCATGACCGCTCCTGTTACAAGTGCGGATCAGTTGACCACTTTATTAAAGATTGCCTGTCTGAACATAATGTAAATCAGAGTGGGAAACTGGGTGCTACCACTGCTCGGGGTAGACCATCTAGGAATACGGGCAATGCTAGTGGCGGTCAGAGAGGATCTAGAGATGCTACAACCAGATCTGAGGCTCGTGCTCTTGCTAGAGCTTATGTTATACGCGCACGCGAGGATACTTTCTCGCCAGATGTTATTACTGGTACTTTTACTCTCTTTGATACTAATGTGATTGCTTTGATTGACCCTGGTTCTACTCATTCTTATATATGTGAAACCTTAGCATCCAGTAAGACTTTACCTGTTGAGTCTACTGAGTTGTAATCGGGTGCAAATCCTTGGTCGTACGGCTTGTCACAAGGTGAAGAAATGTCCCCTAGAATCGAGGTTCCTGTTTCGGCCGATTGATGCTTTACCGTTGAGAATTGATGTATCCCGTATATGGGTGACCGTACATGATCAATGTAAATGCAAAAGAAAAACCATCGATTTGAGGTGTGTAAATAACGAGATAATCCGATTGAGTCTACTGACTTAAATAGGTGCCAGCTGTAATATCATCGATTTGGCTCAAAATAGTAAGAAAGGTGTGAAGCGTACCTTCCTATTACTATGACAAAGAGTAAAAAAGAACCTGAATCTGTGCCGGTGTTTGTGAATATCTGGATGTTTTCCCGAAGAATTACCGGGTTACCACCTGTTCGGGAGAGAGTTGGCATCGAGCTTGTACCTGGACTACACCGATTTCGATAGCTCCGTATCGTATGGCACCAACGGAATTAAAGGAATTGAAAGCTCAGTTGCAAGAGTTGATGGATAGAGGTTTGCTCGACCAAGTTTCTCACCTTGGGGTGCACCAGTATTGTTTGTGAAAAGAAGGACAGAACCATGAGGTGTGCATCGACTATCGTCAGCTGAATAATGTGACAATAAAGAATAAATATCCGATACCGCACATGACGATTTGTTTGATCAACTAAAGGGAGCCATAGTGTTTTCAAAGATAGATTTGAGATCGGGTTATTATTAGTTGCGAATTCGAGATTCGGATATACCCAAAACTGCTTTCAGAACGAGATACGGTCACTACGAATTCTTAGTGATGCCGTTTGGGCTCACTAATGCCCCCGCGGTATTTATGGATCTGATGAATCTGATCTTCAGACCGTATTTAGATCGGTTTGTAGTTGTGTTTATCGATGATATTTTGGTCTATTCGAGAAAAGAAACCGATCATGCTGAACACCTGGGATTAGTGTTGCAAATTTTACGGGATAAGCAGTTGTATGCTAAGTTCAGTAAGTGTGAGTTCTGGTTAAGAAAGGTTAGCTTCTTGGGACATGTGGTATTTGCATCGGGTATCGAGTTGATCCGAGCAAAATTTCAGCCATACTTAACTGGAAGCCTCCGAGAAATATTACTGAAGTTCGGAGCTTTTTGGACTTGTCGATTACTACAGACGGTTTGTAAAAGGTTTTTCGATGATAGCCACACCAATGACGAAACTACTTCAGAAAGATGTTAAGTTTGAATGGACAAAAAGTGTCAGAAAGTTTCGATCAATTGAAAACTCATTTGACGAAGCTCTAGTACTAGTGCAGCCCAAATCAGGCAAGGAGTTCGTCATTTACAGTGATGCATCCTTACTGGGTTGGGTTGTGTATTGATGCAAGAAGGTCAAGTTGTAGCTTATGCGTAGAGACAATTGAAGCCACATGAGAAAAATTATCCAACCCATGATCTCGAATTAGCTGCCATCGTATTCGCTTTGAAAAATGGCGACATTACTTATTTGTGAGAAGTTCCATGTATTTTGGATCACAAAAGTCTCAAATATTTGATGACTCAAAGAGACTTGAATCTGCGACAAAGACGTTGCTCGAGTTGTTAAAAGATTATGAGCTTGTCATTGACTATCACCCAGGAAAGGCTAATGTGGTTGCGGATGCTTTGAGTCGTAAATCACTGTTTGCTTTACGAGCGATGAATGTACACTTGTCTGTTCTATCCGACAATGTGTTAGTAGCGGAATTAAAGGCTAGACCATTGTTGATTCATCAAATTCGTGAAGCTCAGAAAGTCGATGATGAATTAGTTGCAAAATGGGCTGAATGTGTTTCGAATATGGAATCAGAGTTTCAAATTGATGATGACGATTGTTTGAGGTTCAGAAGTCGTTTGTGTGTTCCAAGAAATTCAGAACTTATTTCGATGATTCTGAATGAAGCTCATTGTAGCCGAATGTCAATTCACCTGGGGAGTACGAAATGTACAACGATCTGAGACGTCAGTTTTGGCGGCAGGGTATGAAACGAGACATTTCTGTTTTTGTTTTGAAGTGTTTAATATGCCAACAAGTGAAAGCGGAACATCAAGTGCCTACAGGTTTACTTCAGCCGATCATGATACCTGAATGGAAATGGGAACGAATCACGATGGGTTTTGTATCTGGGTTACCATTGTCAGCGAGTAAGAAAGATGCGATTTGGGTTGTTGTTGATAGACTGACTAGGTCGGCTCATTTTATTCCCGTACGTATGGATTATTCATTGGATAAACTAGCTGAATTGTATGTTTCTCAGATTGTGAGATTACACGGGGTACCCATTTCTATTGTGTCGGATAGAGATCCGAGATTCACCTCGCGATTTTGGAAGAAATTGCAAGAAGCTTTGGGTACCAAGTTGCATTTTAGCACTGCTTTTCATCCCCAAACCGATGGTCAATCCAAGCGGATAATTCAGATACTCGAGGATATGTTGAGATGTTGCATCCTTGAGTTTAGTGGTTCATGGGAACGGTATCTATCTTTGATTGAATTCGCTTACAACAATAGTTTTCAATCAAGTATTAAGATGGCACCTTACGAGGCTTTGTACGGTCGTAAATGCCGTACACCATTGTTTTGGACCGAGCTTGGTGAAAGTAAAATTTTCGGAGTTGATTTAATTTAAGATGCTGAGCGAAAAGTAAAAATAATTCGTGAAAGTTTGAAGGCAGCATCGGATCGTCAGAAGTCATACGCGGATTTGAAATGAAAAGACATTGAGTATCAGGTGGGAGATAAAGTGTTTCTTAAAGTTTCTCCTTGGAAAAAGATACTCAGATTTGGGCGTAAGGGCAAATTGAGTCCGAGGTTCATCGGGCCATATGAAATATCCGAATGAGTCGGTCCATTTGCGTATAGATTGATTTTACCCACTGAACTTGAAAAGATTCACGACGTCTTTCATGTTTCGATGCTTAGACATTATAGATTTGATCCATCGCACATAATTAATCCATCAGAGGTTGAAATTCAATCCGATATGAGTTATGAAGAAGAACCGATTCGTATCCTAGCTCGTGAAGTGAAAGAGTTACGAAACAAAAAGGTTCCTTTAGTAAAAGTGTTATGCCTCAAACATGGGGTGGAAGAAGCTACTTGGGAACCCGAGAACTCTATGAAAGAACGATACCAAAACCTATTTACCGGTAAGATTTTTGGGGACGAAAATTTCTTAAAGTGGGAGAGAGTTGTGACAGCCCTAAATTGACCCTAGTCAGGAAGTGGTTTCGGGACCGCTAAACCGAGTCACCGAAGTATTTGAATGTGATATTTATTGTCTAGAATATGTGAATATGAATGTGTGAAAGTTTTAAGCTTCGATTTAGTCGATTGCATGTGAATTTAGTTAATAGGACTTATGTGAGAAAATTTAGAAATGTGCTAGGCAAATGTAAGTGGCCTATTAATGCATGTTATAAAGATGATGGGTTTGCATGTCAAATTACCCAAAATTTGAACTAGTGGCCGGCCATGCTATGGGTTAAAACCTATTATAAACATGTTGTGCTAATGCTTTATGTTAGAAATAATAAAATAAAAAGGGTTAGTAATAAAATAATGGAAATTGGGGGTGATGAAAAAAAAAAAGAAAAAAAGGTTCTCATTTTGTTCTTCTTGACCGAAAAATCAAAGGAAAGAAAGGAAGAAAGGTTGAAGAGGTTCGGCCATGCTTGTAACTAGGCTAAGGTATGTTTGATGTTGTTCCATGAGATTCATGCATATTTTTAGTTGTTAGCTTGAGTTCTACCTAGCCCATGGTTTAAATCTTTGCTATGTGATGGAGATGATACTCGGCCATGGGTGTTGTCTTCTTGGTTGGTGTTTGATGTTATGGTGATGAGGCATGAAGATGATTGAATTTGAGTGCTTAATAAAAAGGATTGAATGTGAGTGTGTGTGAGAATTTGAAAAGGATGGGTCTTAACAACTTCATGAAGTATTCGGCCATGGTGCTAAAATGTTGTATTGTGTTTAAACTTAGAATTTTTAGTCATATGGATGTGTCTTGTTGTATGAGTGCTTGAACAAACTATGATTAAATGGATGCATAGATTCAAAGTGGGAAGAATTGGCTATTATGCTTGATACTAATGCCGAATATGAGAATGTTGTACTTGAAAAAAAAGGAAATGTAGGTGAACATGACAAGTATATTCGGCTTAGGGCATAAGGATATGAAAATTTTGGGTATTTATTTTTGATTGTGTGTGCATGACTATGGATAGTTGGCTGCCAAAAATATTATAAATACATGGTGTATGTTAAATTTATTAAGCTACAAAACATTATACATGTTCGGCCAAAGTAAATTATTTGAGTAAAGTATATTTTGGTGGTACATTTCGGCTAGTATAAAATGTATATGGATGTCGTATGACTATGTTTGATTTGGGAAGTAAATTGTTTGATTTAGCTCAAGAGCCTAGAGGATCAAAGTTGGGTAAGGGGAAGGAAAAAGTGATCGAATAGCCGTCGAAATCGTTCGACAACATCCGAGGTAAGTCTTTGAGTAATGGAAGTTAGTTTATGATTTGACTAAGTTATGACGTATAAGCATAACAAATAAACGGCGATATAATGATTTTACTTGAATTATATGTTGAGATAATTAGTTATACCTATGACGGGTAGTCGAATGTGCATAGAGATCATGTCATAAAGCAAATCAATTTATGCTCTTTGTATGTGGCTATTGAGCCAAAAATGGGAATGATTGATAAATGTCTTGTGTTTGAGTTCTAGTGATGAAAATGAAATATAGATGTGATATGATTTATTGATATACGTGCATGAATATTCGGATGATAACCGGGCTAAGTCCCGAAGGCATTTGTGCGAGTTACTATATCCGGGCTAAGTCCCGAAGGCATTTGTGCGAGTTACTATCTCCAGGCTAAGTCCCGAAGGCAGTTGAGCGAGTAGCTATATCTGGCTAAATCCCGAAGGTACTTGGTTTGGGAATGAGCGATCTTGCTATAATAATTTTAATTAATACGCTCGTAAAATCCCAACGATGAGGTATGTTTCGTATATGCATTGGAATAGTTGATTCCTTTTAAATAGTATTCGCTCAGTCGATTAATAAGCTTCCGGCCTTTGGTTAAGTTGATCCCTTGTGTATGAATATAAGGGTTGGAAATGTGAAGTAGGTATGATGTTGAGAATATGTGTATATGAAATTATCCGTTTAGTCATATGAATGCTATACTTCAGTTGTGCCTAATTTCATTGCTCAAAACTTACTAAGCATTAAATGCTTATTCCGTTTCTTTGATTCTCTGTTTTATAGATTTTGGTTCGTCAGCTATCGGACTCGGGAGTATCAAAGTCGAAGTCGCCCACACTATCAAAGCCCTTTTGGTACTCTTTTAGTTGAACTCTGATAATGGCATGTATAGGGCTGCCCTTTTGTTGTTAGTCAAGTACTTTGGTATTGTATATATTTGGATAGCCATGCGAAAATGGCTTAAATATTTTGAGCATAGCATTATAATCATTTTGTATTTATATGGTTATTGAGAGGTGTGGAAATGCTTGGCAATGATTAGCCATTGGAATGGTTAATCACGATCATATTTCGTGCTATGTATGGTAAAGGGCTAGTTGAATCATGGAAATCATGAAATAGGTAAAGTCTACCTTAAAAACAGATGCCGACAGCAGCAGTGATGTGAATTTGAAAAATAACTAAAAATAGTAGGAATGGAATTAAATATTGAATAAATTATGTAATCGAACCTTGATGAGTCTATTTTCATATGAAAGTAACAAAACGATCATATGAGCCGTAATTTATGAGATGTTTAAGTTTTCGTGAAACAGAGCCAGAGCGATTTCTAGATCCTCTGTTCCGACTTTGGAAATTCATTATAAATGAACCAGAGATAATTAGAAGTCATTCCATATATTTATAGATTCCTTTTCGAGTCTAGCTTCTTTAGAAACAAACGGAATAAGTATTGAAGCCCTGTACAGGGAGATATCCAAGTCGTAATGCGCGAATGTTAGAATGGTCGAACCCTGTAACAGGGGAGATTTAACTAATAAACTGTACTAATTGGCCTGACCAAAAATTCTAGAAAACAATTTTTGGATGGATATATGAGTCTAGTTTTAGGAAAAATTTACGGAATCAGTTTTCGAGTTTTGGAACTCGAGATATGATTTTTAAAGTGACTGTGATGCAGTTAACCAGCTTGTTTGGAATTTTAAAATGAACTGTGTTAATAAATGGAATAAGTCTGTTAACACCTCGTGTTCGACTCCGGCAACGGTCTTGGGTACGGGGTGTTACAATTTTATTGGTATCAGAGCTACGGTTTAGTCGATTCCTGGACTATCGTAATACGTTTGGGTCTAGCTATACATGCCATTATGTGATTATTTGATAGTGTGGTGATTTCTGACAATTGAAAATGTGTTTATTTACAGTAATGGATCTCGATCCCAACCGAACGGTAGCTGATGATCTTGAGAGTGTAGCGCCTGCTCCCGCACAAGGGACAGCGCCGGCGGACTCTCAACCTATTGCTAGTAATCCGAATGATGAAGCTAGACAAGCTTTTTATAGCGTGATGAATGATTGGTTCAACTAATACATTCGAACTAATACGGCTGTTCCACAACCCCCATTCGCGACTAATACAACCCCCGCACCTGCAATACCTCCGGTAACTGACCAAATAAGGTCAAATAAGCCCCCAGTTGACAGAATCCAAAAACACGGGGCTACTGAATTTAAAGCTACGGATAGCGACGATGCCGAGCAAGCTGAATTTTGGTTGGACAACACTATTCGGGTACTTGATGAACTATCTTGTACACCCGATGAATGCCTAAAGTGTACTATCTCCTTGCTACGTGATTCTGCCTACTATTGGTGGAATACGTTGATTTCTGTTGTGCCCAGAGAGCAAGTAACTTGGGAGTTTTTCCAAATCGAGTTTCGGAAAAAGTATATCAGTCAAAGATTCATTGATTAAAAACGGAAGGAATTTCTTGAACTTAAACAAGATTCCATGTCGGTTACTGATTATGAAGGAAAGTTTGTAAGGCTTAGCCGGTACGCTCGAGAATGCATTTCTTCAGAAGTTGTGATGTGTAAACGTTTCGAGGTTGGACTAAACGATGATATAAAGCTGTATGTTGGCATTTTAGAAATCCGAGAATTTGTGGTACTTGTCGAACGAGCTTGCAAAGCCGAAGAGCTCAGTAAGGAGAAAAGAAAAGCTGATATGGGAGCAAAGGAGTTTCGTAAGAGATCTTCAGGAAAGCCCGTTCAATAGTCATCGAAGAAATTTAGAGATGACTTAGGCCGGTCTAGAGACACTTCGAGTTTTTCTAGACGAGATCGTGATCGACCCCCTGTGAGTACACGAGTCACTTCGGTCGCCAGTGTTGGAAATGATCTTCGAGACAGAACGGAGTGCCAGTATTGTGGTAAATGGCATTCGGGGAGTTGTAGATTCCATGACCGCTCCTGTTACAAGTGCGGATCAGTTGACCACTTTATTAAAGATTGCCCGTGTAACACCCCGAACCCGAGACCGACACCGGAGTCGGACACGAGATGTTAACAAACTTTGAAAAATTTTTCCAGACACTGCCCAGTCTGAGTACTAGTCGCTTCAAAAATCATATCTTGAGTTTCACAACTCGAAAATCAGTTTTGTAATTTTTCCCTGAAACTAGACTCATGTCCCCATCTATGTATTTTTTTCTAGAATTTTTGGTCGGACCAATTAGTACAGTTTATTAGTCAAAGTCTCCCATGTTACAGGGGTCGACTACACTGACCTTTGCTCATTACGACTTGGATATCTCTCTGCACAGAGCTTCAATACTGATGCCGTTTGTTTCTATGGAAACTAGACTCAGAGAGGAATTCATACATATATGGTATGACTCCTAATTATCTCTGGTCAATTTATAGTGAATTTCCAAAGTCGGAACAGGGAATCCAGAAACTGTTCTGGCCCTGTCCCACAAGAACCTGAATATCTCTTACTGTACTGTTCATATGATTGTTTCGTTACTTTCATATTAAAGTAGATTCATCAAGGTTCGATTACATAATTTATTCACTATTTAATTCCACTCCTACGAATTCTTGTGATTTTTCCAATCCACACCACTGCTGCTGTCAGCCTCTGTTTTCAAAGTAAACCTTACCTATTTTCGGGGTTTCATGGACCAACTAGGGCCTTGTCATACATATGCCCACATATGATCATACTTAGCCATTCCAATGGCTGATCATTTGCTCAACACTTCCATTCCAACTATAGTTACATCATGAAACCATTTATACATTCATAAACACGAATGGTCTAATGCCATACTCCACTTCTACAAGCCATTTTCGCATGGCTGTACACTTATACATTTCATAAAGTACTCGAAAGACAACAATGGGTAGTCCTATACATGCCATATCAAAATTCAACCAAAATAGTACCCAAAAGAGCCTTTGATAGTGTGGGCGACTTCGACTTCAAGATCCCGAGTCCGATAGCTGGAGGACCAAAAATCTATAAAACAGAGGAGCAATGTAACGAGTAAGCAATTTATGCTTAGTAAGTTTTGAGCAAGGAATTCCAGCATACACAAAGAATAGCACACATTTAGCTAAACGGAATATTTCATAATACGCAATTTACCGATATCAAACTTGCTTCACAACATTAACAACCCTTATGTACATACACAATGAACTAACTTAGCCGAAGGCCGGTAGCTCGTTTATCAACTGAGCGAACATTTATTTGTAAGGGCTCGATTAAATTCAACACATACGTAACATATCCCCATAATGGGATGTTTTTCGAGTATTCGCTGGAATTTTACAGCAAGCTCATTCATTACCAAATCACGTACCTTCGAGATTTAACCGGATATAGCTCCTCGTTCAAATGCCTTCGGGACATAGCCCGGTTTTAGTAACTCACACAATGCCTTCGGGACATAACCCGGATTTAACAACTCGCACGAATGCCTTCGGGACTTAACCCGGATTTAGTATCTCGCACAAAGGCCTTCGGGGCTTAACCCGGAATTTGTATCTCGCACAAATGCCTTCGGGGCTTAACCCGGAATTTGTATCTCGCACAAATGCCTTCGGATCTTAGTCCGGATATATTCACTTAGCACAAAGCCTTCGGGACTTAGCCCGGACAGCATTCTATTAATCATGCACCTCTAACAATAATTCATGGCACATTCGTATTTCTTTTTCATTAGCAAAACTCAAACACAAGGCACACACCATCCTTGCACATTCGGCTCAATAGCCACTCATAGAGCATGATTTTAATTTGCTTAAAACATGATTTAATCACATCGTAATTTAAGCTCTCTTACTCAAGAACTTACCTCGGGTGTTGTCGAACGATTCCACTAGCTATTCAACCACTTTTTCCTTCCCTTTATCGGATTTATTTCCCCTTTGCTCTTGAGCTTAATCAAACAAATAAATTGATTTCATCATTTAGGCATCAAAAAGATGAACACAAGGCACTTAGCCCATATTTATACATTAGACATTAAAGTCTCATACATGCAAAAATCATGCATCAACACAACATATTAGCTAATTTCTTTCCCCTTGGCCGAATATGCATGTCTATTTTTGGGGTCGATTTCAACACTTAATACACACATATACACACTAGTAAAGCATCCTCCCCCTTTTCATCAATTTAACACATGCATTGCTCATTAACATGCAAAGTTACATTCGGCCTTAGCACACATCTTGCTAGCCGATTCTTCTCCATTTAGCAACCAATGCACATATGTGCTCACACAAAAATGCTAAAAAGGAGGTTCAAGAATCATCAAGCCATCATCACATGCATCATTAACAAGCTTCATATTTTGCATGCAATGGCATTAACACAACCTCCACCTAGGCCGAATCTTAACTCATACTCATACCTCATCACCACAACATCAAACATCAACCAAGAATGATGCATCCATGGTCAAGTGCCATTTCCATCACATAGCAAGATTTAGACCATGGGCTAGGTAGAACTCAAGCTATCAACTAAATCATGCATGCATCTCATAGAACATCATCAAACATACCTTAGCCTAGCTACATGCATGGCCGAATCTCTTCACCTTTCTTCTTCTTTCCTCCTTAAAATTTTTGGCCAAGGATGAACCAAAGGATGAGAAATTTTTTTCTTTGTTTTTCTTTCTAATTTAGGCAAAATCAAGGTGAGAAAGGATGAACACAAATTTTTCTCCTTTCTTCTCTTTAGCTCACGGCAATGGGGGGGGCAACTACACATTTTTTTTTCTTTTGTTTCCATTTCTTTATTACCCATACTCCTTATTTTATTCTTCCATTAACAAAACATGTTTCATGACATGTTTTGCCCATCATTCCTTGTCATGGCCGGCCACTACTCATTAGGGGGGGGGAAATTTGACATGCAAGTCCCCCCTTTGTCCACATGCACTAATAGGTCCTCACACATTGACCTATCACATTTTAAAATTTTCTCACATAAGTCCTATTGACTAAATTCACATGCAATCGACTAAATCGAAGCTTGAAATTTTCACACATTCATAATTACATATTCTAGACAATAAATATCACATTCAACATTTCGGTGACTCGGTTTAGCGGTCCCGAAACCACTTCCCGACTAGGGTCAACTTTGGGCTGTCACAACTCTCCCCCACTTAAGAAATTTTCGTCCCCGAAAATCTTACCGGTAAATAGGTTTGGGTATCGTTCTTTCATCGAGCTCTCGGTCTCCCAAGTAGCTTCCTCGATCCCGTGTTTGAGCCATAACACCTTTACTAGCGGAACTCTTTTGTTCCGCAACTCCTTCACTTCACGAGCTAGGATACGCATCGGTTCTTCTTCATAGCTCATGTCGACTTGAATTTCAACCTCTGATGGGCTAATTATGTGCGATGGATCAGATCGATAGCGTCGAAGCATCGAAACATGAAAGACGTCATGACTCTTTTCAAGCTCCGGGGGCAAAATCAATCTATACGCAACCGGACCAACTCGTTCGGAGATTTCGTACGGCCCAATGAATCTTGGGCTCAACTTGCCCTTACGGCCGAACCTGAGTATCTTTTTCCAAGGTGAAACCTTAAGGAACACTTTGTCTCCCACCTGATACTCGATGTCTTTTCGTTTCAAATCTGCGTACGACTTCTGACGATCCGTGGCTACCTTTAGACTTTCACGGATTACCTTTACTTTCTGTTCAGCATCTTTAATCAAATCAACTCCGAAAATTTTACTTTCACCGAGCTCGGTCCAAAACAATGGTGTACGGCATTTACGACCGTACAAAGCCTCGTAAGGTGCCATCTTAATACTTGATTGAAAACTATTATTGTAAGCGAATTCAATCAAAGGTAAATACCGTTCCCATGAACTACTGAACTCGAGGATGCAACATCTCAACATATCCTCAAGTATCTGAATTATCCGCTCGGATTGACCATCGGTTTGGGGGTGAAAAGCAGTGCTAAAATGCAGCTTGGTACCCAGAGCTTCTTGCAATTTCTTCCAAAATCGTGAGGTGAATCTCGGATCTCTATCCGACACGATAGAAACAGGTACCCCGTGTAATCTCACAATTTGATAAACGTACAATTCAGCTAGTTTCTCCAATGAAAAATCCGTACGTACGGGGATGAAATGAGCCGACTTAGTCAGTCTATCAACAATAACCCATATCGCATCCTTCTTACTTGCTGACAAGGGCAGTCCGGACACAAAGTCCATTGTGACTCGATCCCATTTCCACTTGGGTATCATGATCGGCTGGAGTAATCCTGAAGGCACTTGATGTTCCGCTTTCACTTGTTGACATATCAAACATCTCGAAACAAAGTCGGAGATGTCCCGTTTCATACCATGCCACCAAAATTGACGTTTCAAATCGTTGTACATTTTCGTACTCCCCGGGTGAATTGACATTCGGCTACAATGGGCTTCGTTCAGAATCATCAAAATGAGTTCCGAATTCCTTGGAACACACAAACGATTTCTGAACCTCAAACAATCATCATCGTCAATTTGAAACTCCGATTCCTCGTTCGGAAAACACTTAGCCCGTTTTGCAACCAATTCATCATCGACTTTCTGAGCTTCACGAATTTGGTGAGCCAATAATGGTTTAGCTTTTAATTCAGCTACTAACACACTGTCTGGTAGAACAGACAAATGCACGTTCATCGCTCGTAAAGCAAACAATGACTTCCGGCTTAAGGCGTCCGCAACCACGTTAGCCTTTCCCGGGTGGTAATCAATGACAAGCTCGTAATCTTTCAACAACTCAAGCCAACGTCTTTGTCGCAGATTCAAGTCTCGTTGAGTCATCAAATATTTGAGACTTTTGTGATCCGAAAATACATGGCACTTCTCACCAAACAGATAATGTCGCCATATTTTTAAAGCAAACACGATGGCAGCTAGTTCGAGATCATGGGTCGGATAATTCCTCTCGTGTGGCTTCAATTGTCTCGACGCATAGGCCACGACTCGACCTTCTTGCATCAATACGCAACCCAACCCAAGTAGGGATGCGTCACTATAGATGACAAACTCTTTACCTGATTCGGGTTGCACCAAAATTGGAGCTTCAGTCAAATGAGTTTTCAGTTGGTCGAAACTTTTCTGACATTTCTCCGTCCACTCGAACTTAACATCCTTTTGAAGTAGCTTCGTCATTGGTGTGGCTATCATCGAGAAACCTTTCACAAATCGTCGGTAATAACCGGCGAGCCCCAAAAAGCTCCGAACTTCAGTAACATTTCTCGGAGGTTTCCAGTCAAGTATGGCTGAAATTTTGTTCGGGTCAACTCGAATACCCGACGCAGATACCACATAACCCAAGAAGCTAACCTCTCTTAACCAGAACTCACACTTACTAAACTTAGCATATAACTGCTTATCCGCAAAATTTGCAGCACTAGCCTCAGATGCTCAGCATGTTCGGTCTCGTCTCTTGAATAGACCAAAATGTCATCAATGAACACCACTACGAACCGATCCAAATACGGCCTGAAGATCCGATTCATCAAATCCATAAATACTGCAGGGGCATTAGTGAGCCCAAACGGCATCACTAAGAATTCGTAGTGACCATATCTCGTTCTGAAGGCAGTTTTGGGAATATCTAAATCTCGGATTCGCAACTGATAATAGCCCGATCTCAAATCTATTTTTGAGAACACTGAGGCTCCCTTCAGTTGGTCGAACAAATCATCGATGCGCGGCAACGGATATTTGTTCTTTATCGTCACTTTATTCAGCTGACGATAGTCAATGCACAACCTCATGGTTCCGTCCTTCTTTTTCACGAACAATACTGGTGCACCCCAAGGTGAGAAGCTTGGTCGCGCAAAACCTCTATCCATCAATTCTTGCGACTGAGCTTTTAACTCTTTTAACTCGGTTGGTGCCATACGATATGGGGCTATCGAAATCGGCGTAGTCCTAGGTGCAAGCTCAATACCAAACTCTATCTCCCGAACAGGTGGTAGACCCGGCAATTCTTCCGGAAAAACATCCGGGTATTCACAAACCACCGGCATAGATTCGGGTTTCTTTTCTAATTCTTTGTCATCAAGTACATACGCAAGGTATGCTTCGCACCCTCTTCTTACATATTTCTGTGCCAACATTGCTGATATTACAGCTGGCATCCCCTCCAAGTCCGCAGATTCAACTCGGATTACTTTGTTATTTGCGCACCTCAAATCAATAGTCTTGCTCTTGCAGTTCACAATCGCATCATGCGCGGTCAACCAATCCAAACCAAGGATAACATCAAATTCATCAAACGGCAAAAGCATCAAGTTCGCCGGGAAACAGGAACCTCGAATTTCCAGGGGACATTTCTTACACACTTTGTCGACAAGCACGTAACGACCCAAGGGATTTGACACCCGAATTACGAACTCAGTAGACTCAATAGGTAAAGTCTTACTGGAGGCTAAGGTTTCACATATGTAAGAATGAGTAGAACCGGGGTCAATCAAAGCAATTACTTTAGTATCAAAGAGAGTGAATGTACCGGTAATAACATCAGGCGAAGATGTATCCTCGCGGACACATATAGCATAAGCTCTAGCAGGCGCACGAGCTTCGGATCTGGTTATATCATCTCTAGATCCTCTCTGACCACCACCAGCATTGCCCGCATTTCCAGATGGTCTACCCCGAGTAGTGGTAGCACCCGGTCTCCCATTCTGATTTACATTCTGTTCCGACAACCTCGGGCAATCTTTAATGAAGTGGTCAACTGATCCGCATTTGTAACAGGAGCGGTCAGGGAATCTACAACTCCCCGAATGCCATTTACCGCAATATCAGCATTTCATTCTGTCTCGACGTTCATTCCCAACACTGGCGACTGAAGTGCCTCGTGTACCCACAAGGGGTCGATCACGATCTCGTCTAAAAAGGCCCGAAGTGCCTCTAAACTGGCCCGCATCATCTCGAAATCTCTTCGATGCTTGTTGAAGAGACCTTCCCGAGGATCTTTTCCGAAACTCTCCAGTTCCCTTATCAACTCTTTGCTTTTCTTTTCTAAGCTCTTCGGCTTTACAAGCTCGTTCAACAAGTACCACGAACTCTCGTATTTCAAGAACGCCAATGAACATTTTTATATCTTCATTCCACCCATCCTCGAAGCGTTTACACATAATAGCTTCGGATGAAACACATTCCCGAGCGTATTTGCTAAGTCTAACAAATTTTCGCTCGTAATCAGTAACCGACATGGAGCCTTGCTTAAGCTCAAGAAATTCCTTCCGTTTTTGATCAACAAATCTCTGACTGATTTACTTTTTCCGAAACTCAGTTTGGAAAAACTCCCAAGTTACTTACTCTCGGGGCACAATAGAAGTCAGAGTACTCCACCAATAGTAGGCAGAATCACGTAGCAAGGAGATAGCACACTTTAGGCATTCATCGGGTGTACAAGATAGCTCATCGAGTACCCGGATGTGTTGTCCAGCCAAAATTCAACTTGCTCGGCATCATCGCTATCCATAGCCTTAAATTTAGTAGCCCCATGTTTTCGGATTCTATCAACTGGGGGCTTATTTGACCTTATTTGGTCTGTTACCGGCGGTATTGTAGGTGCGGGGGTAGTATTTGTCGGGAATGGAGGTTGTGGAACAGCCATATTAGTTCGAATGTATTGGTTGAACCAATCATTCATCACGCTATAGAATGCTTGTCTAGCTTCATCATTCGAATTACCAGCATTAGGTTGAGAGTCTGCCGGCACTGTCCCTTGTGCGGGAGCAGGCGCTACACTCTCAAGATCATCAGCTACCTCTCGGTCACGATCGGGATCCATTACTATAAACACATTTACAATTTTCAGAAGTCACCACACTATCAAGTAATCACATAAAATGGCATGTATAGCTAGACCCAACACATTACGGTAGTCCTAGAATCGACTAAACCGTAGCTCTGATACCAATAAAATGTAACACCCCGAACCCGAGACCGACACCGGAGTCGGACACGAGATGTTAACAAACTTTGAAAAATTTTTCCAGACACTGCCCAGTCTGAGTACTAGTCGCTTCAAAAATCATATCTTGAGTTTCACAACTCGAAAATCAGTTTTGTGATTTTTCCCTGAAACTAGACTCATGTCCCCATCTATGTATTTTTTCTAGAATTTTTGGTCGGGCCAATTAGTACAGTTTATTAGTCAAAGTCTCCCATGTTACAGGGGTCGACTACACTGACCTTTGCTCATTACGACTTGGATATCTCTCTGCACAGAGCTTCAATACTGATGCCGTTTGTTTCTATGGAAACTAGACTCAAAGAGGAATCCATACATATATGGTATGACTCCTAATTATATCTGGTAAATTTATAGTGAATTTCCAAAGTCGGAACAGGGAATCCAGAAACTGTTCTGGCCCTGTCCCACAAGAACCTGAATATCTCTTACTGTACTGTTCATATGATTGTTTCGTTACTTTCATATGAAAGTAGATTCATCAAGGTTCGATTACATAATTTATTCACTATTTAATTCCACTCCTACGAATTCTTGTGATTTTTCCAATCCACACCACTGCTGCTGTCAGCCTCTGTTTTCAAAGTAAACCTTACCTATTTTCGGGGTTTCATGGACCAACTAGGGCCTTGTCATACATATGCCCACATATGATCATACTTAGCCATTCCAATGGCTGATCATTTGCTCAACACTTCCATTCCAACTATAGTTACATCATGAAACCATTTATACATTCATAAACACGAATGGTCTAATGCCATACTCCACTTCTACAAGCCATTTTCGCATGGCTGTACACTTATACATTTCATAAAGTACTCGAAAGACAACAATGGGTAGTCCTATACATGCCATATCAAAATTCAACCAAAATAGTACCCAAAAGAGCCTTTGATAGTGTGGGCGACTTCGACTTCAAGATCCCGAGTCCGATAGCTGGAGGACCAAAATTCTATAAAACAGAGGAGCAATGTAACGAGTAAGCAATTTATGCTTAGTAAGTTTTGAGCAAGGAATTCCAGCATACACAAAGAATAGCACACATTTAGCTAAACGGAATATTTCATAATACGCAATTTACCGATATCAAACTTGCTTCACAACATTAACAACCCTTATGTACATACACAATGAACTAACTTAGCCGAAGGCCGGTAGCTCGTTTATCAACTGAGCGAACATTTATTTGTAAGGGCTCGATTAAATTCAACACATACGTAACATATCCCCATAATGGGATGTTTTTCGAGTATTCGCTGGAATTTTACAGCAAGCTCATTCATTACCAAATCACGTACCTTCGAGATTTAACCGGATATAGCTCCTCGTTCAAATGCCTTCGGGACATAGCCCGGTTTTAGTAACTCACACAATGCCTTCGGGACATAACCCGGATTTAACAACTCGCACGAATGCCTTCGGGACTTAACCCGGATTTAGTATCTCGCACAAAGGCCTTCGGGGCTTAACCCGGAATTTGTATCTCGCACAAATGCCTTCGGGGCTTAACCCGGAATTTGTATCTCGCACAAATGCCTTCGGATCTTAGTCCGGATATATTCACTTAGCACAAAGCCTTCGGGACTTAGCCCAGACAGCATTCAATTAATCATGCACCTCTAACAATAATTCATGGCACATTCGTATTTCTTTTCATTAGCAAAACTCAAACACAAGGCACACACCATCCTTGCACATTCGGCTCAATAGCCACTCATAGAGCATGATTTTAATTTGCTTAAAACATGATTTAATCACGTCGTAATTTAAGCTCTCTTACTCAAGAACTTACCTCGGGTGTTGTCGAACGATTCCGCTAGCTATTCAACCACTTTTTCCTTCCCTTTATCGGATTTATTTCCCCTTTGCTCTTGAGCTTAATCAAACAAATAAATTGATTTCATCATTTAGGCATCAAAAAGATGAACACAAGGCACTTAGCCCATATTTATACATTAGACATTAAAGTCTCATACATGCAAAAATCATGCATCAACACAACATATTAGCTAATTTCTTTCCCCTTGGCCGAATATGCATGTCTATTTTTGGGGTCGATTTCAACACTTAATACACACATATACACACTAGTAAAGCATCCTCCCCCTTTTCATCAATTTAACACATGCATTGCTCATTAACATGCAAAGTTACATTCGGCCTTAGCACACATCTTGCCAGCCGATTCTTCTCCATTTAGCAACCAATGCACATATGTGCTCACACAAAAATGCTAAAAAGGAGGTTCAAGAATCATCAAGCCATCATCACATGCATCATTAACAAGCTTCATATTTTGCATGCAATGGCATTAACACAACCTCCACCTAGGCCGAATCTTAACTCATACTCATACCTCATCACCACAACATCAAACATCAACCAAGAATGATGCATCCATGGTCAAGTGCCATTTCCATCACATAGCAAGATTTAGACCATGGGCTAGGTAGAACTCAAGCTATCAACTAAATCATGCATGCATCTCATAGAACATCATCAAACATACCTTAGCCTAGCTACATGCATGGCCGAATCTCTTCACCTTTCTTCTTCTTTCCTCCTTAAAATTTTTGGCCAAGGATGAACCAAAGGATGAGAAATTTTTTTCTTTGTTTTTCTTTCTAATTTAGGCTAAAATCAAGGTGAGAAAGGATGAACACAAATTTTTCTCCTTTCTTCTCTTTAGCTCACGGCAATGGGGGGGGCAACTACACATTTTTTTTTCTTTTGTTTCCATTTCTTTATTACCCATACTCCTTATTTTATTCTTCCATTAACAAAACATGTTTCATGAGATGTTTTGCCCATCATTCCTTGTCATGGCCGGCCACTACTCATCAGGGGGGGAAATTTGACATGCAAGACCCCCCCTTTGTCCACATGCACTAATAGGTCCTCACACATTGACCTATCACATTTTAAAATTTTCTCACATAAGTCCTATTGACTAAATTCACATGCAATCGACTAAATCGAAGCTTGAAATTTTCACACATTCATAATTACATATTCTAGACAATAAATATCACATTCAACATTTCGGTGACTCAGTTTAGCGGTCTCGAAACCACTTCCCGACTAGGGTCAACTTTGGGCTGTCACAGCCCGAGATTGTCTGAACATAATGTAAATCAGAGTGGGAAACCGGGTGCTACCACTGCTCGGGGTAGACCATCTAGGAATACGGGCAATGCTAGTGGCGGTCAGAGAGGATCTAAAGATGCTACAACCAGATCTGAGGCTCGTGCTACCACCTCGTGTTCGACTTCGGCAACGGTCTTGGGTACGGGGTGTTACACATATTGAATGAATGTAAATAAATTAATTTTAAAAGAAAATTTAATACCCCAAATTAGTAAGGTAAGTCAAGTAACGCCTCGTGCCAGGCTCTGGCGATGGTCTCGGGTAAGGGGTGTTACATTTATTGGTATCAGAGCAAAAGTTTAATCGGTTCTCAAATATTCAGTATCAGTAAGAGTCTAGCTATACATGCCATATTGAACTATGATAGTGTGACGACTCCCAACCCAAATATAAAATGTTTTGTTAAATAGATGCGCACTCCAACCGGGCTAAGTTTGATAGTACAGATAGTATGTTTATGATGAGTTGGGTCTCATAAAATGTAAGAATAATGGTTCATGACGTTTATGTGATAATGAATAAATTGTGAATAA
>NW_024403199.1:0-21107 GCF_007990345.1 Gossypium hirsutum | reverse complement strand
TTCTTTCACAATTTCTTTTCTTTCTTCAGTCTCACTTTCTTTTTAAACTTACATTTCTTGCTCACATTCTTTTTCAATCTCAATCTCTTTTTTCTTTCTCCATTCTCTTTTCATTTTCAATTTCTTTTCTTTCACTTCTATTTTTCTTCTCTCAATTTTGTTTAAAATCCGCTCATTTTCTCGCATTAACATTTCCTACCTCTCTTTCTTTTTATTTCTTTTTGTCTCTTCCTTTCATTACAAGATGGAGATGATACAAAAGAATCAGAATGGAAAGCTTTTCATTCAAAGGAAGGGAAAGCATCTACATATGGGTCACGATCAACTCTTCGTGAATAATCCTCCTGTAACAGCCCGATTTAGACCCTAATTGGAATGGTGTCTTCGGGACCACGAATCCATGTAACACCCCGAACCCGATACCGTCGCCGGAGTCGAACACGAGGTGTTAACAGACTTCAAACCACTTATTTGACATTTCCCAGACAAGCTGCCAATCTGCGTACTAGTCGCTTTAAAATTCATATCTTGAGTTCTGAAACTCGAAATCCAGTTCCGTAAATTTTCCCTGAAACTAGACTCATATACCTATATGGTAGAATTTTTGTAGAATTTTTGGTCAGGCCAATTAGTACAGTTTATTAGTCAAAGTCTCCCATGTTACAGTGATCGACTACACTGACCATTGCGCATTACGACTTGGATATCTCCCTGCACAGAGCTTCAATACTGATGCCGTTTATTTCTATAGAAACTAGACTCAGAGAGAAATCTGTACATATATGGCATGACTCCTAATTATCTCTGGTTAATTTATAATGAATTTCCAAAGTCGGAACAGGGAATCCAGAAACCGTTCTGGCCCTGTCTCACGAGAACCTGAATATCTCTTAACATACTGTCCATATGATCGTTTCGTTACTTCTATATGAAAATAGACTCATCGAGCTTCGATTACATAATTTATTCATTAATGAATTCAACTTCTACTATTTTTAGTGATTTTTCAATCTCATGTCACTGCTGCTGCCAGCATCTGTTACGAAAGCAACTATGCCTATTTCGTGATTTCTCCTTGATCTAACTAGTAATTCATCATACATATCACAAATTATGATCATGACTAGCCATGCCAAAGGCTAATCATTGTCAAACATCTCCCTACTACACTATTGCCATATCATGAATTTTAACACCAAAATAATCAACCATGACATATGGCATAAAAAAAGTCGAATTACCAAGACTTACGACCTAACATTATAAAACCAAACCCAACCGAACATTTATGCCATTTTCGCATGGCTAAAAGTTTACATACCAAAGTTCAAACACAACATAATAGCCTATACATGCCAAAATGTTCTCCTAAGCCGACTAAGAAGAAAGTACCAAAACTTTCTAGCCGGTGTGATGACTTCGATGACGGCCCGATCACGCAAAAAGAGACGAGTCCAAGAAACCTAAAATAGGTGACAAGGAAACACCGAGTGAGTATATAACTCAGTAAGTCATAAGCAATGCACTACCATCCATTAATAACATTATCACAAGAGGAAACAAAATGGAACGAGGCTAGTTACTCCATCCATACCGAACCATACCATAGTTCCTTAGACCTATCGGTTCAATCTCATACCAAGTCATGCATTCACATTCCATATATTAATCAATAGGATATTTGAGGCATTTTCATACATCATTTTATTCTCGTTACAATCATACAACTAAACGACCTTTCACCTATTCCACGATAAATCTTATGTACTTGACTTCAATTATAATTGTCACATAGGTTCAAACTTACCAAGCTCAACTCCAAATATAAACATAGCGCCTATTGGCCATGAACTCAAGGTACTTACCCGATCCGCTGTCCGTGATCAACTCACTAATGTCGCGCACTTAGTGTCCATAGTGATTCAAAATATATATTAAGTCCGCACACTCAGTGCTATATAATCAACTCGCACACTTAGTGCTATATAATCAAACTCGCACACTTAGTGCTGTACAATTTAAACCCGCACACTTAGTGCCAATCTCATGATCATAAATGTTTATACCCGCACACTTAGTGCCGAGATCAACAACTCAATACATCTCACCTCTTTTCTTTTCATTCAACACTTTCATCACCACATGCATACATGTATATAAATTTATCATTCCATTCGGCATAATTACATAGACATTATGTCTATTTAGATCAATACAAAATATATGCTTGGTGACTTACCTTATGTTGGGTAAAATAATTCCAAGTCGGCTACTCGATGACCTTCGATTTTCCCTTGTTGGACGCCTCTCCTTTAGAGTCTTGAGCTTAAACAAATAAATTAACCCATTTAACCGCTTTGCTACATATATTGGTATCCACATTTTAATGATTTTATGATATACGAAACGACATGGTAAAATTTTCATCTTGCTACTTTATGTTCTTAGCTATTCGGCTAATAACCTCATGCAATTACCATACTATCAATAATCTAATCACACTTGCATATGCATACTTGGACATTCGGTAATCACCTTTGCTAATTTTAAACTCAACATCACATAAGCTCCCAAGTGATGGCCGAATGCTTCATTTGTTACCCAACTAACCATTCAACAACCTCAACCTCATTACCACCCTTTTATGCCTAATTATCTAAGTCAAGATAAGATCATCAACATGCCTAACTACAGCCGAATGTGCAACATTAATCTATCATTTCTATCTCATTTAACACTTAACATTTACCACATATCGATTCACCAAACTCTCCATCTATTCATGCTCTCATATTCGGTCACCCATACCCATACTAACCATATAACTAATTAATCCTAGGGTTAAACACAAGTGCAATATTGAAGCACCATGGCCGAACCTTCATGAAGTTGCTAAGACCCCTCATTTCTACTCCTCACACACTCTCACATCCAAACCTTTTTATTAAACACTCAAGCTCAATCATCTTCATGCCTCATCACCACAACATCAAAACACCAACCAAGAAAGACAACACCCATGGCCGAATATCATCTCCATCACATAGCAAGATTTAGACCATGGGCTAGGTAGAACTAAAACTAACAACTAAAACGTGCATGCATCTCATGGAACATCATCAAACATACCTTAGCCTAGTTACATGCATGGCCGAATCTCTTCAACCTTTCTTCTTCCTTCCTCCTTCAAATTTTCGGCCAAGGTGTTAAAGGATGAACACCTTTTCTTTTTTTTTCTTTTCTTTGTCTAGTTACGGCAAATGGAGGGGGGATGGATGAGACAACTTTGTTTTCATCACCCCATCCTTTTCATTATTTAATTACTAACCCTTTATTTATTCTTTCTAACATAACACACTAAGCCAACATGTTCCCAACATGTTTCCACCCATAGCATGGCCGGCCACTAGCTCAAATTTTGGGTAATTTGACATGCAAACCCATCATTTTCATAACATGCATTAATAGGCCACTTCACATTTGCCTAGCACATTTCTAAATTTTCTCACATAAGTCCTATTTAACAAAATTCACTTACAATTAACAAAATTCAAACATGAAATTTTCACACATGCATATATACATATAATAAGCATCAAATATGATGGCTAATTATTATTATGACTCGGTTTTGTGGTCCCGAAACCACTTCCCGACTAGGGTCAATTTTGGGCTGTCACAACTCTCCCCCACTTAAGAAATTTTCGTCCCCGAAAATCTTACCGGTAAATAGGTTTGGGTATCGTTCTTTCATCGAGCTCTCGGTTTCCCAAGTAGCTTCCTCGATCCCGTGTTTGAGCCATAACACCTTTACTAACGGAACCCTTTTGTTTCGCAACTCCTTCACTTCACGAGTTAGGATACGCATCGGCTCTTCTTCATAACTCATATCGGCTTGAATTTCAACCTCCGACGGACTAATTATGTGCGAAGGATCAGATCTATAGCGTCGAAGCATCGAAACATGAAAGACGTCGTGAATCTTTTCAAGTTCAGGGGGAAAAATCAATCTATACGCAACCGGAACAACTCGTTCGGAGATTTCGTACGGCCCAATGAATCTCGGGCTCAACTTGCCCTTACGGCCAAATCTGAATACCTTTTTCCAAGTCGAAACTTTAAGAAACACTTTATCTCCCACCTGATATTCAATGTTTTTTCGTTTCAAATCCGCATATGATTTTTGATGATCTGTGGCTGCCTTCAGACTTTCACGGATTACCTTTACTTTCTGTTCGGCATCTTTAATCAAATCAACTCCGAAAATTTTACTTTCACCGAGCTCGGTCCAAAACAATGGTGTACGGCATTTACGACCATACAAAGCCTCGTAAGGTGCCATCTTAATACTTGATTGAAAACTATTGTTGTAAGCGAATTCAATCAAAGGAAAATACCGTTCCCATGAACTACTGAACTCGAGGATGCAACATCTCAACATATCCTCAAGTATCTAAATTATCCGCTCGGATTGACCATCGGTTTGGGGGTGAAAAGCAGTGCTAAAATGCAGCTTGGTACCCAAAGCTTCTTGCAATTTCTTCCAAAATCGTGAGGTGAATCTCGGATCTCTATCCGACACGATAGAAATGGGTACCCCGTGTAATCTCACAATCTGAGAAACGTACAATTCAGCTAGTTTATCCAATGAAAAATCCATACGCACGGGGATAAAGTGAGCCGACTTAGTCAGTCTATCGACAACAACCCAAATCGCATCTTTCTTACTTGCTGACATGGCAGTCCGGACACAAAGTCCATTGTGACTCGATCCCATTTCCACTCGGGTATCATGATCGGCTGAAGTAATCCTGAAGGCACTTGATGTTCCGCTTTCACTTGTTGACATATTAAACATCTCGAAACAAAGTCGGAGATGTCTCGTTTCATACCATGCCACCAAAACCAACGTTTCAAATCGTTGTACATTTTCGTACTCCCCGGGTGAATTGACATTCGGCTACAATGGGCTTCGTTCAGAATCATCGAAATGAGTTCTAAATTTCTTGGAACACACAACCGACTTTTGAACCTCAAACAATCGTCATCACCAATTTGAAATTCGGATTCCATATTCGGAACACATTCAGCCCGTTTTGCAACCAATTCATCGTCGACTTTCTGAGCTTCACGAATTTGACGAATCAATAATGGTTTGGCCTTTAATTCAGCTACTAACACATTGTCGGGTAGAACAGACAAGTGCACATTCATCGCTCGTAAAGTAAACAGTGATTTCCGGCTTAAGGCATCCGCAACCACATTAGCCTTTCCCGGGTGGTAATCAATGACAAGCTCGTAATCTTTCAACAACTCAAGCCAACGTCTTTGTCGCAGATTTAAGTCTCTTTGAGTCATCAAATATTTGAGACTTTTGTGATCCGAAAATACATGGCAGTTTTCACCAAATAAGTAATGTCGCCATATTTTAAAGCGAATACGATGGCAGCTAGTTCGAGATCATGGGTCGGATAATTTCTCATGTGGCTTTAATTGTCTCGACGCATAGGCCACCGCTCGACCTTCTTGCATCAATACGCAACCCAACCCAAGTAGGGATGCGTCACTATAAATGACAAACTCTTTGCCTGATTCGGGTTGCACTAAAATTGGAGCTTCAGTCAAATAAGTTTTAGTTGATCGAAACTTTTCTGACATTTCTCCGTCCATTTGAACTTAACATCCTTTTGAAGTAGCTTCGTCATTGGTGTGGCTATCATCGAGAAACCTTTTACAAATCGTCGGTAATAATCGGCGAGCCCCAGGAAGCTCCGAACTTCGGTAATATTTCTTGGAGGCTTCCAGTTAAGTATGGCTGAAATTTTGCTCGGGTCAACTCGAATACCCGATGCGGATACCACGTGACCCAAGAAGCTAACCTCTCTTAACCAGAACTCACACTTACTGAACTTAGCATATAACTGCTTATCCCGCAAAATTTGCAACACTAATCTCAGGTGCTCAGCATGTTCGGTCTCATCTCTTGAATAGACCAAGATGTCATCAATGAACACAACTACGAACCGATCCAAATATGGTCTGAAGATCCGATTCATCAAATCCATAAATACCGCAGGGGCATTAGTGAGCCCGAACGGCATCACTAAGAACTCGTAGTGACCGTACCTCGTTCTGAAAGTAGTTTTGGGTACGTCCGAATCTCGAATCCGCAACTGATAATAACCCGATCTCAAATCTATCTTTGAAAACACTGAGGCTCCCTTTAATTGATCAAACAAATCATCAATACGCGGTAACGGGTATTTATTCTTTATCGTCACTTTATTCAGTTGACGATAGTCAATGCACAACCTCATGGTTCCGTCCTTCTTTTTCACGGACAATACTGGTGCACCCCAAGGTGAGAAACTTGGTCGAGCGAAACCTCTATCCGTCAACTCTTGCAATTGAGCTTTCAATTCCTTCAACTCGGTTGGTGCCATACGATACGGAGCTATCGAAATCGGCGTAGTCCTAGGTACAAGCTCAATACCAAACTCTATCTCCCGAACAGGTGGTAAACCCGGTAATTCTTTAGGAAAAACATCCGGGTATTCACAAACCACCGGTACAGATTCGGGTTTCTCTTCTAATTCTTTGTCTTCAAGTACATACGCAAGGTATGCTTCGCACCCTTTTCTTACATATTTCTGGGCCAACATTGCTGATATTACAGCTGACAACCCCCTTAAGTCCATAGATTCAACTCGGATTATCTCGTTATTTACGCACCTCAAATCGATGGTTTTTCTTTTGCAGTTCACCACTGCATCATGTACGGTCAACCAATCCATACCAAGAATAACATCAAATTCGTCAAACGGTAAAAGCATCAAATTGGCCGAAAAATAGGATTCTCAGATTATTAGAGGGCATCTCTTACACACTTTATCAACAAGTACGTATTGACCCAAAGGGTTTGACACTCGAATTACGAACTCAGTAGACTCAACAGGTAGAGTCTTACTGGATGCTAAGGTTTCGCATACATATGAATGAGTAGAGCCAGGGTCAATCAATGCAATCACATTAGTATCAAAGAGAGTGAAGGTACCAGTGATGACGTCAGGGGAGGATGCCTCCTCTCGTGCGCGAATGGCATATGCTCTAGCAGGAGTACGGTTCTCGGCTCGAACAGCCGTATCAGAGGTCCCTCTCTGACTACCACCCCTACCTCCTAAAATTCTCGGTGGTCTACCTCTAGTTGTCACTCCACTAGGTCTTGCACCTTGAATCTCATTCTTCTCATCAAGCTCCGTGCAATCTCTAATGAAGTGGTCCTTCGAACCGCATCCGTAACAGGCTCTGTTAGTAGACTTACCCCAACATTCACCTAGGTGTCGTCTTTCGCATTGGGGACATTCAGGTTTCTCTTGACAATTATTGCCCACACTAGCTACCGAAGTAGCTCGGGAGTCCGTCGAGGGTCGTGCTCTGATGGAAATTCCCGCAGTTGCCCTCGACTTATTAGTGTCTTCCCTGAACTTCTTTACAGCTGAGAACGGAGCTTTACCCGTCGATCTTTTACGATAGTCTCTAGCTTCAAATTCAGCCTTCTTCTCTCCTTTCCAAGTTCTTCCACCTTGCAGGCTCGTTGACTAGTGTTACGAATTCTTTTATCTCCAAAATACCCACTAGTAGCTTTAAATCTTCATTCAATCCTTCTTCGAATCTCTTGCACATAGCAACCTCATCAGCTACACACTCCCGGGCATACCTACTGAGTCTTACGAATTCATGTTCGTATTCAGATACTGTCATACGGCCTTGCTTGAGTTCCAAGAATTCCTTGCGCTTTTGATCAATGAACCGTTGACTAATATATTTCTTTCGGAATTCCGTTTGAAAGAAGTCCCAAGTAACTCGTTCGTTTGGGACTATTGAAATCAGGGTCCTCCACCAATAGTAGGCTGAGTCCCGCAACAAGGATATAGCACACTTTAGACATTCATCGGGTGTGCATGACAGTTCATCAAACACCCGAATGGTGTTATCAAGCCAGAACTCGGCCCTTTCAGCATCATCAGTAACTATGGCCTTGAACTCCTCAGCCCCGCGCTTCCTAATCAAGTCTACAGGTGGCTTACTCAGCCTCACAGGATCAGTGACTGATGGCATTACGAGCTCTGGGCTGGATTATTCAAATCCGGGAATTGTTGGACAGCCGGATTGGTTCGGGCATATTGCGCGACCCACTCATTCATCATGGTAAAGAAGGCTTATTTAGCCCCCTCACCTTGATTATTCGCAGATGACTGAGGTTCAACAGGCGGTGTCCCTTGTGCAGGAGCAGCCGCTACACTTTCAACGTCATCCGCTAAGGTCTTTCTACACCGTGGTCCATTTACTAATCAAAACAAAAAAAAATTTAACCGTCAGAAGTCATCACACATTTAAACATTAACATTAAGGCATGTATAGCTAGACTCATACGCGCTATGGTAGTCCTAGAACCGACAAAACCATAGCTCTGATACCAATAAAATTGTAACACCCCGAACCCGAGACCGTCGCCGGAGTCGAACACGAGGTGTTAACAGACTTCAAACCACTTATTTGACATTTCCCAGACAAGCTGCCAATCTGTGTACTAGTCGCTTTAAAATTCATATCTTGAGTTCTGAAACTCGAAATCTAGTTCTGTAAATTTTCCCTGAAACTAGACTCATAGACCTATATGGTAGAATTTTTTAGAATTTTGGTCGGCCCAATTAGTACATTTTATTAGTCAAAGTCTCCCATGTTACAGTGATCGACTACACTGACCTTTGCGCATTACGACTTGGATATCTCCCTGCACAGAGCTTCAATACTGATGCTGTTTATTTATATAGAAAATAGACTCAGAGAGGAATCTGTACATATATGGCATGACTCCTAATTATCTCTGGTTTATTTATAATGAATTTCCAAATTAGGAACAGGGAATCCAGAAACCGTTCTGGTCCTGTCTCACAAGAACTGAATATCTCTTAACATACTGTCCATATGATCGTTTCGTTACTTCTATATGAAAATAGACTCATCGAGATTCGATTACATAATTTATTCATTAATTAATTCCACTCCTACTATTTTTAGTGATTTTTCAATCCCACGTCACTGCTGCTGCCAGCATCTGTTACGAAAGCAACTATGCCTATTTCGTGATTTCTCCTTGATCTAATTAGTAATTCATCATACATATCACAAATTATGATCATGACTAGCCATGCCAAAGGCTAATCATTGTCAACATCTCCCTACTACACTATTGCCATATCATGAATTTTAACACCAAAATAATCAACCATGACATATGGCATAAAAAAAAGTCGAATACCAAGACTTACGACCTAACATTATAAAACCAAACCCAACCGAATATTTATGCCATTTCGCATGGCTAAAAGTTTACATACCAAAGTTCAAACACAACATAATAGCCTATACATGCGAAATGTTCTCCTAAGCCGACTAAGAAGAAAGTACCAAAACTTGCTAGCCGGTGTGATGACTTCGATGACGGCCCGATCACGCAAAAAGAGACGAGTCCAAGAAACCTAAAATAGGTGACAAGGAAACACCGAGTGAGTATATAACTCAGTAAGTCATAAGCAATGCACTACCATCCATTAATAACATTATCACAAGAGAAACAAAATGGAACGAGGCTAGTTACTCCATCCATACCGAACCATACCATAGTTCCTTAGACCTATCGGTTCAATCTCATACCAAGTCATGCATTCACATTCCATATATAATCAATAGGATATTTGAGGCATTTCATACATCATTTTATTCTCGTTACAATCATACAACTAAACGACCTTTCACCTATTCCACGATAAATCTTATGTACTTGACTTCAATTATAATTGTCACATAGGTTCAAACTTACCAAGCTCAACTCCAAATATAAACATAGCGCCTATTGGCCATGAACTCAAGTACTTACCCGATCCGCTGTCCGTGATCAACTCAATAATGTCGCACACTTAGTGTCCATAGTGATTCAAAAATATATATTAAGTCCGCACACTCAGTGCTATATAATCAACTCGCACACTTAGTGATATATAATCAAACTCGCACACTTAGTGCTGTACAATTAAACCCGCACACTTAGTGCCAATCTCATGATCATAAATGTTTATACCCGCACACTTAGTGCCGAGATCAACAACTCAATACATCTCACCTCTTTTCTTTTCATTCAACACTTTCATCACCACATGCATACATGTATATAAATTTATCATTCCATCGGCATAATTACATAGACATTATGTCTATTTAGATCAATACAAAATATATGCTTGGTGACTTACCTTATGTTGGGTAAAATAATTCCAAGTCGGCTACTCGATGACCTTCGATTTTCCCTTGTTGGACGCCTCTCCTTTAGAGTCTTGAGCTTAAACAAATAAATTAACTCATTAACCGCTTTGCTACATATATTGGTATCCACATTTTAATGATTTTATGACATACGAAACGACATGGTAAAATTTTCATCTTGCTACTTATGTTCTTAGCTATTCGGCTAATAACCTCATGCAATTACCATACTATCAATAATCTAATCACACATGCATATGCATACTTGGACATTCGTAATCACCTTTGCTAATTTTAAACTCAACATCACATAAGCTCCCAAGTGATGCCGAATGCTTCATTGTTACCCAACTAACCATTCAACAACCTCAACCTCATTACCACCCTTTTATGCCTAATTATCTAAGTCAAGATAAGATCATCAACATGCCTAACTACAGCCGAATGTGCAACATTAATCTATCATTCTATCTCATTTAACACTTAACATTTACCACATATCGATTCACCAAACTCTCCATCTATTCATGCCTCATATTCGGTCACCCATACCCATACTAACCATATAACTAATTAATCCTAGGGTTAACACAAGTGCAATATTGAAGCACCATGGCCGAACCTTCATGAAGTGCTAAGACCCCTCATTTCTACTCCTCACACACTCTCACATCCAAACCTTTTATTAAACACTCAAGCTCAATCATCTTCATGCCTCATCACCACAACATCAAAACACCAACCAAGAAAGACAACACCCATGGCCGAATATCATCTCCATCACATAGCAAGATTAGACCATAGGCTAGGTAGAACTCAAACTAACAACTAAAACGTGCATGCATCTCATGGAACATCATCAAACATACCTTAGCCTAGTTACATGCATGGCCGAATCTCTTCAACCTTTCTTCTTCCTTCCTCCTTCAAATTTTCGACCAAGGTGTTAAAGGATGAACACCTTTTCTTTTTTTTCTTTTCTTTGTCTAGTTACGGCAAATGGAGGGGGGGATGGATGAGACAACTTTGTTTTCATCACCCCATCCTTTCATTATTTAATTACTAACCCTTTATTTATTCTTTCTAACATAACACACTAAGCCAACATGTTCCCAACATGTTCCACCCATAGCATGGCCGGCCACTAGCTCAAATTTTGGGTAATTTGACATGCAAACCCATCATTTTCATAACATGCATTAATAGGCCACTTCACATTTGCCTAGCACATTTCTAATTTCTCACATAAGTCCTATTTAACAAAATTCACTTACAATTACAAAATTCAAACATGAATTTTCACACATGCATATATACATATAATAAGCATCAAATATGATGGCTAATTATTATTATGACTCGGTTTTGTGGTCCCGAAACCACTTCCCGACTAGGGTCAATTTTGGGCTGTCACAATCCAGTTAGAAAATATTTAAAATTATTTTCTGTGTTCATTATGTGTGAATTTATATCTATGAAATTTTCATGATTAATCTTATCATTTTAGTGTCCGATTAAATAAAAGGACTTAATCGTGTGAATTGAAAACTTGATAGTTAAAAGCATAGGGCCGAATTTATACATGCTATTGCCAAATGTGTATAAGCTTCGTAACCATGTTCAAGCATTCGTTCAACAAAGTTACGACTTCTGAAAGCCCCGTATGAACCTTAGAATAGTTAGAATACATATGTCATGACATACGATTCCGATATATGTGTGAGAGTAAGACCATGGCATTGATATGTGATTCTAATATATGTCTGCAAGTAAGACCCTTTATGGTTAGTGGCATCGATATGTGATTACATGTATGACCACATCTGGGACGTTGGCATTGTTCGATATATGTGTGATTATCCAAGTGTCTTACCTAATTTCTAATGGTTCATCGGGCAAAGATAAGTTATGTTCGAGTGTGCAACGAGCTAAATAGACAGGTATGAATTAGCTTGTTACTATTTAAAATGTGGTAAGTATATTGACCTTGTGAAAATATTGAATGAGTTTCAATTATATGTATGTGTGGTTTTGTATATTCGGCCACATATTTAATATGTGTATAAGAAGCTATGTTGTGGCAATTGAACTTATGTGTTTATGATATGTGAACTAGGTTGTAATGATTATTTGGTTGTGGAAGTTAAATGGTAATAATGATAATTTGGTTATAGGCATTCAGCCAAATTATATTCAAGAACGAATATATGTATATGAACTTTATATGTTGGATTTAATTGTGTCACAATATTATAACTTGTCTTGGTTAATCCGTTGATAATGTTATCGTGTTGTATATTTGCTTATGACTTACTAAGTTATAAAAGCTTACTTTGTTTATATGTGTTTTTGTTTTATAGATTTTAAATCAGTTACAAGCTCGTGGGGTCGTCAGCAAGATCATCACACTGTCCAATCATTTCGGTACCTTTATAAGTTAAACTCGTACCATGGCATGTATAGGTTGGAATATGTTTTAAATGATGAACCTTAGTTTGTATAAAGGCCATGCAAAAATGGCTTAACCTTATCTTATTTATTTTACCTTAGTTAAATTCGTTTTGTTATATAAGTTTGCATGAAAGTTGTTCATGGAAGGAGTTTTATGTTTTAGGAATGGTTAATGATTTTGGATTAATATATATATGGTTGATTCGGTTAAGGTATGTATAGGGTAAAGTATATATAAATGTGGGTGTGTATTCGGTCAATGTATTATATGTGACTTGGTATTACAGGGTTGTTTAGTTAAACTCGAACAAGAATATAATTTTATTTGATATGGTTATTACATGACATGTGAGATTCGTATTTTGATTAAATGCTTATTTGGGGGTTAATGTTATTTTTTGTGTAGTATGATTTATAATATGAGTAAATATAAAAGAAAATGTTATAATAATGTATTAGTAAATTCGGTGTGAAATGATAATATATATAAGGTAGTTACAACGAACTTGTATTTCGGCATTTACTTGTATAATTGTATAGCGCATTTGATAAATCGATTGATATATCTATATTATATCATATCCTATGATATATATATAAATAAATGGTGCTGAATTATTAACTTGATTTGAATGGAGTAAAATAGTTGTTGATATGTTTGGTTAGGGTTCTTATGTTTAGTTTTCAATGCTCGATAATTACTCAAATTTTGATGTAGATAAACATGTATAAAGTTTATATGTGTATGAAATATCCTTGATTTTCATTTTTTAAAAAAAATGAAATTGTTAAAGTCACATATGCTATTTGATAATACCATATGAAATAACTTAAAGACTATATATACATATATGCTAGTGCACAAATGTGAAATGAAATGTTTGTTTTTTTTTTAGGCATTCGAATATCATTAAAGAAGTGGATGATTTATTATGTTTTATACATATAATGTGTTTTTAATATACACTGACTTATGTTTTAACTATGATATCATATGAATGATATGAAATTTAAGATTTGACATTGGCAATATTATTATGAGAATTGATGTGAAATAATAAAAATTGAATTATAAAATGTAATGCATGTTAGTAAGAACTGTGATATATTCGGTAATACTTCTTAACCTTAGTTTGGTAACGGAACATGGGTAGGGGTGTTACATTTGTTGGTATCAGAGCTACGATTTAGTCAGTTCTAAGACTACGTAGCACGCGTGAGTTTAGCTATACATGCATATTATATATTACGATAGTGTGATGACTTTTGACATTTGAGAATGTGTTTTCATATAGTAAAAGGATCCCGACAGAGCTGTAGCTAATGATGTCGAGAGTGTAGCGCCTGCTCCTGCACAAGGACAGCGCCGGTTATTCTCGACCGATTTTGAGTAACTAGGAAGGAGAGGCTAGCCAAGCCTTTTACCAAATGATGAATGACTGGTTTATCTCCAGTATATTCGGACTAAGTGCTGTACAACAACCTCCATCCCCAACTATCCATCTTCGATGCCTACTATACCTCAAGTAAGTGATCCGCAAAGATTATATAAGACATCTGTCGATAAAATCAGAAAACACGGGTTGAATAATTTAAAGCTATTGATGATAATGATGCTGAGCGGGATGAGTTCCGATCTCAACAATACTATCCGTATGTTTGATGAGCTATCCTATACCCCAGATGAATGTTTGGAATGTGCTATATCTTTGCTTCAAGACACAGCATATCACTGGTGGAATACCTAGTATAGTGTTTCCAAAAGAACTTGTGACCTGGGAATTCTTTCAGACTGAGTTCGTAGAAGTATATCAACCAGAGATTTATTGATCAAAAGTGAAAAGAATTTCCAGAGCTGAAACAGGGTCAATGACAGTGACGAGTATGAGCAAAAATTGTGAGACTCAGTTGGTATGCTCGAGAGTGTGTTTCTACCGAAGCCATAATGTGCAAAAGATTCGAAGATAGGCTGAATAAAGACATTAAACTATTAGTTGGCATACTTGAGATAAAAGAGTTCGTAGTACTGGTTGAGCAGCCTGCAAAGTGAAGAGCTTGGGAAAGAGAAAAGAAAGCTAACTTTGAAGTGAGAGATGCATGTAAAAAGAACATCCGGTAAGTCATTCCAGTCGTACCAAAGAAGTTTTGAGATGATTTCAGGTGTTTCAAAGCCACTTCGGGTTATTCTAGATGGATCAGAGTAGACACCTATGAGTTCGAGAGCTACCTTAGTGGCTAGTGTGGGGGAATGTTAGATCAAATCAACTCGAGTGTAAACACTGTAGTAAACGACATCCCGGAAGTTGCAGATTGCATGATTAGGCCTATTTTAAATGGTGGATCGACAGATCATTATATTCGTGATTGCCCAATGTTAGGTAAAGAAATTCTAGTGCAGAATACGAGATCAGGTAATACTGCAGCTCGGGGTAGACCACTCAGAAATACGAGTAATGCGAGTGGCAGTTAGAGAGGGACCAAAGATACAACAGTCAGATCTGGGGGCTCGTGCCCCGGTCAAAGCCTATGCTATTCGCTCAGGTGAGGAGGCTTCATCCCCAGATGTCATTACTGGTACATTCACTCTTATGATACTAATGTAATTGCATTGATTGATCCTGGTTCTACTCATTCTATGTGTGTGAGACATTAGTATTCAGTAAGACTTTACCTATTGAGTCTACTGAGTTGTGATTAGAGTGTCAAATCCCTTGGACCGGTGTGTTACGGTTGACAAAGTGTGTAAGAATTGTCCCTTGATGGTTCGAGATTCATGCTTTTTGGCCGATTTGATGTTACTGCCATTTGATGAGTTTGACATATTCTAGGCATGGACTGTTGACTTTGCATGATTGCTGTTGTAAACTAAAAAAGAAAGACTATGATTTATGGTGCCAGAATGATAAGATTATTCAGATTGAATCTAATGGTCTGAATGGGTTACTAGCAGTGATTCTTCGATGTTAGCTCATAAATATATGAGAAAAGGTTGCGAAGCTTACTTTGTATATGTACTTGACAGTAAAGTGACCGAAAAGAAACATTGAATGTAACACCCTAATACCCGTGTCAATATTAATTTAAGTAATTACAACAATAATAGCACGTTTCCATGAGTAACTCTATAGTAAGCACATACTAAAACAAGGGTAAAAATGTAAGGTGATTTTCTCCTCTTGACCGAATATACATACATAATGATCTGAATGCTTAACATGTTAGTTCAAGCATAACATAATCACACTCATATCACAATATGGATTCATATGTGAAGTTGATTTCACTTCAGATTTATAATTAAACCATTATCACATCCATACATAGAACTTTAGCCATATTCACATGGCCTTATAATATACCATACTATCAAAATAGCAACCTCCCAATATTATTCTATACATGCCATAAGTGTCTATTTGAGTTTTAAACAAAGATACCAAAAAGGGGTTGTCAAAAGATGTGATGACTTCGTAACGAATCCAAGCTTTCCTCGACCAAGATGATCTATACAAAACCAATAACACACCAAGTGAGTTATTAACTCAATAAGTCCTAAGAAATTTTAAAAAAAAAGAATGTAATGATCCAATTATCTAACAAAAATTTAAAATTTCAATTCAATATTAGCCAAATTCAAACAGGATATCACAAGGAAATCTTATGTCACATGTGTACATTATGAATTTGGTACATACTTACCTGAATTCACTATGTACTCCTACACCCATTTAATCGCAAATTGAAAGGACCATGGTAAATATCATATGCATATTGTTGGCATATATATATAATGACAAATAATGTCCAATTAATCAAATAAAGCACAAATCAAGCCGCTCCATCTATAAATCAATCTCCAATCCATTTAGATTCATGTATCATTAATTTATATCTTTGTTCAATTATATACTAATTGAGCCGATTACCTTTCTCTTCTTCTCTCTTCCGAGCATATCTATTAATATATAGATATAGATCAAGTCCCATGTCTAATATCCATGCACATTTCATTACTCCTAGTTTAAAGTTTTAAACTTTTTCATTTGGCACAAGCAATTCTCTACGATCGATATCGCACACTTAGTGCTCGATTTAAAGGTCCACACACATAGTGCTCTTACTCATTCGCACACATAGTGCCGCGTTTCCTCTCACACATAGTGCTATATAATCTCACACACATAGTGCCATGTAGTTTTTTCACACATAGTGCCGCATAACTGCACACATAGTGCTAAAATTTCTTATCTATAACTGCCACTATGTCATAGATAGGTTGATAAATCTCAATTCGATTTTCACAAATTCATACATACCATGATTTCTTATCCAACCTATTTATGGTGCAATATTAACTGTAACTTAAATTACTTAGGAACTTACCTTTTTAGTCAGATGAACAACTCCGATCAGCTACCAACTGCTTTCGCTTTTCCTTTGGCCAAACTTGGCTCCCTTTGATTTTGAGCTCCAACTAAGAAAATAAAATAATTCAATCATCGTAGCCCCAATTTATATTCATTCCTCATAGACACACACACATATTCGGTATTCCATCTAACATTAACCATAGCCGAAAACTATCATACAATTAAAACCCTTGTTCAAATTATTATTCACTAAATACTATGGTCGAATCCCTCAATTAGCTAACATAGCCTCTTGTATTCAATCTAATCACGTATATACAACCTAAATCCCTCTTTAACACATAATTCACTATATTGGAACTCATTTCTAACTAATTTAACTTTCTCCAAAGCCGAATGCTATTTGAGCATTAAGCTCATGTTCTTTTCATTATTAAGCAAGTATATAACTCAACTAACATCCATTTTCAATTGAAACATCAACATTCAAAATTAAACATTAAAATTCATAGCCGAATATATATATACTTTGTCCCAAACTCATACATTCATCCATTCTAAGCTCAATTGCCAATTAAACAAGTACTACTAATATTAAGCATTATTTCACAATTTATCTTAAATTACCGAATGGACTCATGCTCCTAATTCATATACTTAACTTCATTACCCGACTACTCAAGCTCATTTGAGCCACATATAGTAATTTAGTTTGTTCATACTCAATTAGAAACATTTCTCCTTACAAATATCAAAACATATACAATGTAACCCATTGCGCTCATGACCGAATGCTTCATGCATCACAAACACAAAATTATACACATGGGTCATGTTAGGAGCTTCAAAACCAATTTAAATTTCTCAAAATCCAAAGAAAAACATATGAAATCATACCTTAATTCCTAACACAAGATGGCCGATGGCTTAGGTGTTCTTTCTTCAATTTCTTATTTAGTTTCGGGCAAAAGGGAAGACAAAAATGAGAAACTTGTTTTATCACCCTTTTTCTATATTAATTCATGGTTTTCTAATAAAAAACTATTTAATATTGTTTCACTAATATAAAATACACAAAATGCCAAATTTTCATCATCATTACCATCCACTATAATCATAGTGGTCCATTTGACATGCAAGTCCCTATGATGCTATCCATATACAATTTGGCCACTTCAACTTTTACCCATCACATTTTTATGGTTCTCAACTAAGTCCTTTCAAGTAAAATTCCCATTCATAAGACTAATAATCAAAAAAATCACAATTTGGCATACAATGTCAGTAACACACATAGAAATTAGTGCAAATAAATTATTTAAATAAATTCCTATTCGTGCACCATCGAGAGGTTTTTTGGGCACCAATAACCATCCATTTCGTACTAGATACCAATTAGGTGGCTGTCACATTGAACCTCCGCATGTTGTATGTTTGAGATATTCCGAGATGTATTTCCTAAGATCTGTTTGACCAATGAAAAGGGCTACAGTGTTTTCGAAGATAGATTTGAGATAAGGCTACTATCATTTATTAGTTAAAGACTCTGATGTCCCAAAGACTGCTTTTCGAACGAGGTACGAACACTATGAGTTTTTGGTTATGCCTTTCGAACTTATTAATGCACCTGTTGTTTTTATTGATTTGATGAATCGGATCTTCAGACCGTATCTGGATCGGTTTGTGGTTGTGTTCATAGATGACATATTGATTTATTCCCATGATGAAACTGAGCATGCCGAACATCTGAGACTAGTGTTACAGACTTTGCGAGATAAGTAGTTGTATGCAAAATTCAGTAAATGTGGGTTTTGGTTAAGCGAAGTCAGTTTTCTGGGTCATGTGGTATCAGCATCGGGTATACAAGTCAATTCGAGTAAAATCTCAGCTATACTTGATTGAAAACCTCTGAGGACTGTTTCTAATGTTTAAAGTTTCTCGAGCTTGCTGGTTATTATAGACAGTTCGTGAAAGGTTTCTCTATGATTACAACTCCAATGATGAAGCTATTGCAAAAAGATGTTAAGTTTGAGTGATCAGAAAAGTGCCAGAAAAGCTTTGATCAGTTGAAAACCCTTTTAACCAAAGCTCTAGTATTAGTTCAGCCAAAATTGAGTAAAGAATTCGTTATCTATAGTGATGCATCTTTAAGTGGTTTGGGTTGTGTTTTGATGCAGGAAGGCAGAGTTATAGCTTATGCCTCATGGTAGTTGAAGCCTCATGAAAAGAACTATCCGACACACGACTTAGAATTGGCAGCTATTGTGTTTGCATTGAAGATATGGCATCACTATCTATTCAATGAGAAATGTCATGTTTATTCTGATCATAAAAGTTTGAAATACTTAATGACTCAGAAAGATCTTGTAATAGCCCAAAATTGGGTCTAGTTGGAATAGAGGTTTCGAGACCACAAAATTCAAGATAGAAATAATTATTTTATGATTATTTTGAGGTCTATGATATGATTGCATGATTGTGTGAAAATTTCGTGAAGAAATTCTATGCATAAAGTGCTCAATTTGAAGTTAGGGACTAAATTGAATAAGTTACAAAACTTACATTCTAGAAGTTTCTAGTATGAAATTGCTTTGAAATATTAATTAGGAGGTCTTAAATAGAAATTTGACCAATTTCTAACTGATGGAAAAAAATTGGACATAGATGGAATTTTTGAAAGTTTAGTAAGTAAGGGCATTTTGGTCATTTGGTAATTAAAAGAAATAAAAATGGAAAATAAAGCCAAAATTGACTCGTCTTTCTCATGGAGGCCGAAATTAGTATGGGAGAAGCCATGGATAGGGTTTTCAAGCTTTCCAAGCTCAATAGTAAGTCCGTTCTAACCCCGTTTTTTCAAGTTCTTTACGTTTTTGGAATCTCGGTAATTTGATTAAGCTTATTCTAGCAATAATTTAAGCTAGGGTTCATATTTGGAAAAATACCCATAGGTGAAATGTGTTTATTTTTGTGTTTTATGATAGAATATGAGGTTTTAAATTATGTTAGACAACTTGTGCTACTCGGTTTTGAGTGAAAACGAGTAAAAGGGCTTAATCGGTAAAAATACCTAATAGTCATAAGTATATGTTAGAGTGAGAATTTGATATTGCCATAGAAGGGAAAACTGATTAGCATGTCATAAAACATAAGAATAATGGATGATGTTTAATTCCCGAGCCTAGGGGCAAAAGTGTAAATATGCAAAAGTTTTGGGGCAAAATTGTAATTTTTCAAAGTTTTGAGTTAATGACTATTTTGAATATTAAATAATTAAATAAGTAAAATATGATGTTTTAGATCCCGAAAAATGAGATTTGAACCTAGAATGAGAGAAAAATCGAAATTGGTAAAATGACCGTTTTAGTATCGAGGTAAGTTCATATGTATAATAAGAATTAATTTATGCATGTTCAATGTAAAATTGATATATACATTATGATTTCCAAGGTGTTGAAAGTATGTAAGTTGGTCTGATAATAATACAGCAATAATGCTGTAATTTATATTTGAAAGTTAAATTTAGTGAATTAATTGAATTATATTAAATTAAATGATTATGGTGCAAGTTTATGAATTGATTTAAAAATATGTCTATGGTACATGAAGTGCATTGAATTATTATACATAAATATGATTTCTATGATTATGGATATTATGGGAAATTGTAAGTTCATATGATTTTTCATAAGGCAATGTGTAATTTAATGTTATTGCCTTGATAGTAAATGAGATGTAAGTTTATATGTAAGTAATACATCAATATTACTTGTATTATGATATTTTATAATAATATTGGAAATATGTTTGTGGATAATTACTTGATTGGTGAAATTGTTGGAAAAGAGAGAGAAATCCCAGTTGAACCTTCGGAATGATTGGATGATACAGATAGTATGTAGCTAGGTCACATGTATGGTGCTGAGTGCACATCATGTGTACAAGAGAGCTACAAGACGTTATGAT
>NW_024403198.1:0-21176 GCF_007990345.1 Gossypium hirsutum | reverse complement strand
ATGAACGTCGAGGCCGACGGAATGTCGACATTGCGGTAAATGGCATTTGGGAGCTGTAGATTCCATGACCGCTCCTGTTACATGCGGATCAGTGGACATTCATTAAAGATTGCCCGAGGCTGTCTGAACAGAATGTGAATCAGAGTGGAGACCGGGTGCTACCACTGCTCGAGGTAGACATCTAGAAATATGGGCAATGTAGTGGTGGTCAGAGAGGATCTAGAGATGCTACGACCAGATCCGAGGCTAGTGCACCTGCTAGAGCATATGCTATACGTGCCCGCGAGGATGCTTCTTCGCCTGATGTTATTACCGGTACTTTTACTCTCTTTGATACTAATGTAATTGCTTTGATTGACCCCGGTTCTACTCATTCTTACATATGTGAAACCTTAGCATCCAGTAAGACTTTACCTATTGAGTCTACTGAGTTTGTAATTCGGGTGTCAAATCCCTTGGGTCGTTATGTACTTGTCGACAAAGTGTGTAAGAAATGTCCCCTAGCAATTCGAGGTTCCTGTTTTCCAGCGGACTTGATGCTTTTGCCGTTTGATGAATTTGATATTATCCTTGGGTTGGATTGGTTGACCGTGCATGATGCGGTTGTGAATTGCAAGAGCAAGACTATTGATTTGAGGTGCGCAAATAACGAAGTAGTCCGAATTGAGTCCGCGGACTTGGAGGGGATACCAGCTGTAATATCAGCAATGTTGGCACAGAAATATGTGAGAAAAGGGTGCGAAGCATACCTTGCATATGTGCTTGATGACAAAGAATTAGAAAAGAAACCCGAATCTGTGCCGGTGGTTTGTGAATACCCGGATGTTTTTCCTGAAGAATTGCCGGGTTTACCACCTGTTCGGGAGATAGAGTTTGGTATTGAGCTTATACCTGGGACTACGCCGATTTCGATAGCTCCGTATCGTATGGCACCAACTGAGTTAAAAGAGTTGAAAGCTCAGCTGCAAGAATTGACAGATAGAGGTTTCGCTCGGCCAAGTTTCTCACCTTGGGGTGCACCAGTATTGTTCGTGAAAAGAAGGACGGAACCATGAGGTTGTGCATTGACTATCGTCAACTGAATAAAGTGACGATAAAGAATAAATACCCACTACCGCGTATCGATGATTTGTTTGATCAACTAAAGGGGCCTCAGTGTTCTCAAAATAGATTTGAGATCGGGTTATTATCAGTTGCGGATTCGAGATTCAGACGTACCCAAAACTGCTTTCAGAACGAGGTACGGTCACTACGAATTCTTAGTGATGCCGTTTGGGCTCACTAATGCCCCGGCAGTATTTATGGATTTGATGAATCGGATCTTCAGACCATATTTGGATCGGTTCGTAGTTGTGTTTATTGATGACATCTTGGTCTATTCAAGAGATGAGACCGAACATGCTGAGCACCTGAGACTAGTGTTGCAAATTTTACGGGATAAGCAGTTATATGCTAAGTTCAGTAAGTGTGAGTTCTGGTTAAGAGAGGTTAGCTTCTTGGGTCATGTGGTATCCGCGTCGGGTATTCGAGTTGACCCGAACAAAATTTCAGCCATACTTGACTGGAAACCTCCGAGAAATGTTACTGAAGTTCGGAGCTTTTTGGGGCTCGCCGGTTATTACCGACGATTTGTGAAAGGTTTCTCGATGATAGCCACACCAATGACGAAGCTACTTCAAAAGGATGTTAAGTTCGAGTGGACGGAGAAATGTCAGAAAAGTTTCGACCAACTGAAAACTCATTTGACTGAAGCTCCAATTTTGGTGCAACCCGAATCGGGTAAAGAGTTTGTCATCTATAGTGACGCATCCCTACTTGGGTTGGGTTGCGTATTGATGCAAGAAGGTCGAGTCGTGGCCTATGCGTCGAGACAATTGAAGCCACACGAGAGGAATTATCCGACCCATGATCTCGAACTAGCTGCCATCGTGTTTGCTTTAAAAATATGGCGACATTATCTGTTTGGTGAGAAGTGCCATGTATTTTCGGACCACAAAAGTCTCAAATATTTGATGACTCAACGAGACTTGAATCTGCGACAAAGACGTTGGCTTGAGTTATTGAAAGATTACGAGCTTGTCATTGATTACCACCCGGGAAAGGCTAACGTGGTTGCGGACGCCTTAAGCCGGAAGTCATTGTTTGCTTTGCGAGCGATGAACGTGCATTTGTCTGTTCTACCAGACAATGTGTTAGTAGCTGAATTAAAAGCTAAACCATTATTGACTCACCAAATTCGTGAAGCTCAGAAAGTCGATGATGAATTGGTTGCAAAACGGGCTGAGTGTTTTCCGAACGAGGGATCAGAGTTTCAAATTGACGACGATAATTGTTTGAGGTTCAGAAATCGGTTGTGTGTTCCAAAGAATTCGGAACTCATTTCGATGATTCTGAACGAAGCCCATTGTAGCCGAATGTCAATTCACCCGGGGAGTACGAAAATGTACAACGATTTGAAACGTCAATTTTGGTGGCATGGTATGAAACGGGACATCTCTGACTTTGTTTCGAGATGTTTAATATGTCAACAAGTGAAAGCGGAACATCAAGTGCCTTCGGGATTACTCCAGCCGATCATGATACCCGAGTGGAAATGGGATCGAGTCACAATGGACTTTGTGTCCGGACTGCCTTTGTCAGCAAGTAAGAAGGATGCGATATGGGTTATTGTTGATAGACTGACTAAGTCGGCTCATTTCATCCCCGTACGTACGGATTTTTCATTGGAGAAACTAGCTGAATTGTACGTTTATCAAATTGTGAGATTACATGGGGTACCTGTTTCTATCGTGTCGGATAGAGATCCGAGATTCACCTCACGATTTTGGAAGAAATTGCAAGAAGCTCTGGGTACCAAGCTGCATTTTAGCACTGCTTTTCACCCCCAAACCGATGGTCAATCCGAGCGGATAATTCAGATACTTGAGGATATGTTGAGATGTTGCATCCTCGAGTTCAGTAGTTCATGGGAACGGTATTTACCTTTGATTGAATTCGCTTACAACAATAGTTTTCAATCAAGTATTAAGATGGCACCTTACGAGGCTTTGTACGGTCGTAAATGCCGTACACCATTGTTTTGGACCGAGCTCGGTGAAAGCAAAATTTTCGGAGTTGATTTGATTAGAGATGCGGAACAGAAAGTAAAGGTAATCCGTGAAAGTCTGAAGATAGCCACGGATCGTCAGAAGTCGTACGCAGATTTGAAACGAAAAGACATCGAGTATCAGGTGGGAGACAAAGTGTTCCTTAAGGTTTCACCTTGGAAAAAGATACTCAGGTTTGGCCGTAAGGGCAAGTTGAGCCCAAGATTCATTGGGCCGTATGAAATATCCGAAAGAATTGGTCCAGTGGCATATAGATTGATTTTACCCCCAGAACTTGAAAGGATTCACAATGTTTTTCATGTTTCGATGCTTCGACGTTATAGATCCGATCCGTCACATGTGATTAATCCCTCGGAAGTTGAAATTCAATCTGACTTGAGTTATGAAGAAGAACCAATTCGCATCCTAGCTCGTGAAGTGAAAGAGTTGCGAAACAGAAGGGTTCCGTTAGTTAAGGTGTTATGGCTTAAACACGGGATCGAGGAAGCTACTTGGGAAACTGAGAGCTCGATGAAAGAACGATACCCAAACCTATTCACCGGTAAGTTTTTCGGGGACGAAAATTTCTTAAGTGGGGGAGAGTTGTGACAGCCCTAAATTGACCCTAGTCGGGAAGTGGTTTCGGGACCACAAAACCGAGTTAAGAAAATAATTAAAAGTTATATTCTGTGTTTATGAAGTGAGTAAATGCATGTGTGAAAGTCTCATGCATTAATTTGATCATCTTTATGTGAATTTATTTATATGGACTTATATGAAACTTTGTTGGAAAGTGAGAGGTTAATTTTACAATGGTCTAATAGTACATGCATTGAAAGGAGGGGTTTTGCATGTCAATTTACCCATGATAAACATGGTGGCCGGCCAAGGAAGGAATATGCTCCACTAATTCAAAAATTAAAATAATTTTGTATTAACAAAGGATTTAATAATTGATATTAAAGGAATTATAGTATGGAAGGAAATAATATAATGAGAAGTGGGAGGAGAAACCAAAGTGACTCATCCTTACTCCTCCATTGCCGAAACTAGAAGAAAGAAAGAAGAAAAACTCTTGTTGAATTTCGGCTAAGGTGTTTTGATACAAAAAGGTATGTTTTATGCCACTCTTGAAAATGTATGCATAATTTGGAGGTTTGGTTTAAAAGCTACTTGAATCTTGGATTGAAGTTAGGTTATTATGAGGGTTGAATTTCGGCCTAGGAGCTTAAAATTTTTAGTAGAAGTTTTGATGACATTAGATGGATAGTTAGGTTGGATGTGTTAAATTGTTAAGTGTTCTAGCTTGAAAGTTAAGGTTAATATGGCTTATGGGGTTGCCGAATCTAGTTTAGAGAGAAAGAAAAATATATGTATTCGGATGTGCTTCAAGGAATGACATTAGGGTAGCTAGAGTCTAAGAACTTTCGGTCAAGGACTATTGTGTGAGCAAATTCGGTATAGAGGTTTAATTGTTAAGTGCATTGTGTTTAATGTTTAAAGAATGGGTAGTAGCTAATTAAAGTTAAGAAGGCTGGAATTTCTTTTAAGGGAGGTGTGACCTTAACATGAACAAAATAGAATCAGCCTTAAGCTTGACTAAATGGTTCGGTTATTATTAGTTTAGAAGAAACCTATATGAAATGGTTGATATATGGTGAATTGGTAGTACTCTACTTGGGACAGCAGTAGTAAGGTGATTTTCGAAAATCGCCATAATTTGTAGGAGTTGAATTAGAAGCTGAGTGAATTATGTCATTAAAGCTTCAAGGGTCTATTTTCTTACAAAAGAAACTATAGAAACAAAGGAGTTACCGATCTAGAGATATTTGAAGTATTATGGGGCTGAGTCAAAATGACTGCTGGATTCCCTGTTCTGTTTTTAGAAAATCATTATAAATTGTACAAAAATGATTATAAGATAAAATTTATATGCTTAGACTCCTTAATGAGTCTAGTTTCAAATGAGATTAAATACAACACATTTGGAATTCTGTAAAGTGAGAAATTGGATTCGTAGTGAAGAGTGGTCAGAATAGTCAAACAGTGAAATAGGGGAAACTTTAAGAAAAATCTGGTATTGATTGGCCAAGCCTAAAATTCTGAAAAATTTATGGATGGAAGATATACGAGTCTATATTCAGGGAAAATTAACGGCAAGTGATTTGGAGTTTAGTAGCTCCAGTTATAAGTAATTTAGTAACTACTGCTCAGGAAAACAGCTCGTAGTGAATATGTGATTTTGTTGTAAACATTAATGAAAGTTTGCCGATGAATTATTTATTGATTAATATAAAGCTTGCTATAATCTATGTGTGTGAAAGTCGGATCAATATATATAATATTATTCGGAAAGTAATATTTGAATAGTCGATTAATGACTATTTTAATTTTTGTTGAACTTAAGCTCAAGAGCAAAGGGGAACTAGATCCGATAAAGGGAAGGAAAAAGTAATTGAATAGCCGTTGAAGTCGTTCGACGACATTTGAGGTAAGTCTTCGAGTAATGACCCTACTTGAATTATATTGAAATGGTTAGTCATATTATGACGGATAGTCGAATGTGCATAGAGACTATGTTATAAAGCCAATTGAAATCATGCTCTTTGTGTGTGGCTATTGAGCCGAAATTTGAAAGATTTAATAAATGTTTTGTGTTTGAGCCTTAGTAACGAAGAAATGATATGGATGTGTTATGATTATTGATATATGTGTGCATGAGCATTGGAATATATCCGGGCTATGACCCGAAGGCAATTATGCGAGTTGATATATCCGGGCTAAGACCCGAAGGCAATTATGCGAGTTGATATATCCGGGCTATGACCCGAAGGCAATTATGCGAGATAATATATCCGGGCTATGACCCGAAGGCAATTATGCGAGATGATATATCCGGGCTAAAACCCGAAGGCAATTATGCGAGATGATATATCCGGGCTAAGACCCGAAGGCAATTATGCGAGTTGATATGTCCGGGCTAAGACCCGAAGGCAAATGTGTTTGCGGTTGCATTCGGTTAAATACCGAAGAAACTTGGGTTGAATGTGAGCATTTTGTGCTGTAACTAATTTAATAATTATGCTTGACCAACCCGAATGATAAGGTATGTTTGCATGTGCATTGGAAAGTCGGTTTGTTTTAAATGGTATTCGTGCGATCGGCTAACGAATTCTCGGCTTTTATAAAGGTTGATACCTTGTGTACCTATGTGGGTGAAGTGTGAAGTAAGTATGAGTATGAGAATGTGTGTTAATAAAGTGATGTAGTTAACTATGTGAATATAATACTGTAGTCAAAGCCGATTTCATTACTTGAGACTTACTAAGCTTTAAATGCTTACCCGGTTGCTTTGGCTCTCTGTTTTATAGATTTTGTTCGTTAGCTATCGGATTCGGGATCAGCGAAGTCGAAGTCATCTACACTATCAAGCTCTTTTGGTACTCCTTTAGTTGAACTCTGGATATGGCATGTATAGGACTACCCCCTATTGTTTAAGTTCTTTTGTGATGTATGTGTGTAAAGCCATGCGAAAATGGCTTGTAAAAGTGGAGTATGGCATTAGACCATTTGTGTGTATGTATGTATATATATGGTTTCATGATGTGACTATGGTTTGAAATGGAAGTGTTGGGCTAATGATCAGCCATTGGAATGGCTAAATATGATCACATGTGGACCTATGTAGGGCAAAATCCTAGTTGGTCCATGGTGACCACAAAATAGGTAAAGTTTATCTTGAAAACAGATTTTGACAGCAACAGTGGTGTAGAATTGAAAAATCACATAAATTCGTAGGAGTGGAATTAAATAGTGAATAAATTATGTAATCAAACCTTGATGAATCTACTTTCATATGGAAGTAACGAAACAATTATAGGAACAGTACAGAAAGAGATATTCCGGTTCTTGTGGAACAGGGCCAGAACAGTTTCTGGATTCACTGTTCCGCCTTTGGAAATTCACTATAAATTGACCAGAGATAATTAGGGGTCATACCATATATGTATGGATTCCTCTCTGAGTCTAGTTTCCATAGAAACAAACGGCATCAGTATTGAAGCTCTGTGCAGAGAGATATCCCAGTCGTAATGGGAAAAGGTCAGTGTAGTCGACCCCTGTAACATGGGAGACTTTGACTAATAAACTGTACTAGTTGGCCCAACCAAAAATTCTAGAAAAAAATCCATAGGTGGGGACATGAGTCTAGTTTCAGGGAAAAATCACAAAACTGATTTTTGAGTTGTGAAACTCAAGATATGATTTTTGAAGCGACTAGTACTCAGACTGGGCAGTGTCTGGAAAAAATTTTTTCAAAGTTTGTTAACATCTCGTGTCCGACTCCGGTGTCGGTCTCGGGTTCGGGGTGTTACAATGAAAGCATAAATATGCATGTGGTATATGTGCCTTGTGATGTGTTGAATATGTGGTGAATTGGTACCTTATTATGTATGATCTATATGGTTATATGATAGTAGTTATAGAATGACATTTTGGTACCAAATGGTTTGTGTTTTTGGTAAGTAAATTGTATGGTATGAATTGATGCAAACCTAGTTGCAAGTTAGTTGATCATTTTGGCCAAATTAAATACATGATTTTAGAAGTTTAAATGTTGTCATTTAAGGTGTCATTGGGCATATTGGTTGTCTGTTAGTATACCATATGTTTATAGGTTAATTATGCATGGTTTGGGTGCCTTTTGATGGCTTGAATATTGATACAAAATGGGTTGTAAGTACTTGTGGACATGGGTGAGAAAATGGCTTGTAAAATGGCCTATTTTTGTTCACACAAGTAGATACACAGGCGTGTGTCTCAGTTGTGTGTCTGGCTGCATGGCCGTGCGTTCCTTGTGGCTTCCATATGGTTACAAGTCAGGTTGTTACACAGCCTAGCACACGGCCTGGCAGATAGGCATATGGGGTTGCTTCGAAAGGTACATGGCCTGGCATACGGGCGTGTGGCTTGGATATGTGACCCAAGTTAGTGAGTTACACAGTAACAGATGAAGGCTGAGACACAGCCGTGTGTCCTTACTTCAAATGCCCATACAGCCGTGTGACCCCTGCAACTTTAAATTTTTCACTACTTTTTGAAAAATTCTTTTAGTTTCTAATTTAATCTCAACTTGTTTCGAATGTATTTTCAGGGCCTCAAGGGCTCGTATAAGGGACAATATGTATGCTTTAGATTGGTTTTAATATGATTATTGTTATGATTTAAATTGTTTAGAAATTTGTGTTTGATTGAAGTGAAATTTTTTGTAATACTCCGAAACCCTGTTCTGACGACGGATACGGGTTAAGGGTGTTACAGTATCCTTAGACCTTCTCGGTACCTAAGGATGGTTTTAATTCCCACCAAATGACCTTCACCAGGATCTACTTGGTATCGACTCATCATGCTTAAAGCATACAACACGTCTAGATGAGTACATAGCATGGCATACATGATAGACCCTATAGCCAAAGTATATGGAATCTTACTCATGTGTTCTCTCTCTTGTGGAGTTGAAGGATAGATTTTCTTCGAGAGTGAAATACTATGTCTCATATAGATTCTTAGATTCTCTCTTAGATTCTTCCATACTGAACCTTTTTAGTACTTTATCTATGTATGTACTTTGGCTTAGACCTAGGAGTCGTCTTGGTCTATCTCTATAGTTCTTGACTCTTAAGATGTAAGTAGCTTCACCCATGTATTTCATAGAAAAACTTCCTAACCAAGTCTTAATAGACTGTAAGGTAGGTATGTCATTTCCTATGATAAGTATTTCATCCACATACAATACCAATAATGTGATAATGCTCCCACTAACTTTCTTGTAAACACAAGGTTCGTCTTCATTTTTGATAAAACCAAACACTTTGATTGCAAGATTAAAATGGAGAATCTGACTTCGAGAAGCTTGCTTTAATCCATAAATGGATCTTTGTAGCTTGCATATTTTTTAGCATCTTTTGGATCTATAAAACCTTCAGGTTGTGTTATGTACACATCCTCTTCAAGTTTTCCATTAAGGAAAGCGATTTTGACGTCCATTTGCCAAATTTCATAATCATGAAATGCAGTTATTGTGAGCAATGATAGGATGGATTTAAACATAGCAGCAGAAGAAAATGTTTCATCATAGTCGACACCATGAACTTGGTGAAAACCTTTAGCGACCAATCGCCCTTTGTATGTTTGTATATTACCATCCATGTCGGTTTTCTTTTTGAAAACCCACTTGCACTGTATGGATTTAACCCCTTCGGGTGGGTCAACCAAGATCTATACTTGGTTTTTTTATATGGAATCCATCTCAGACCTCATGGCCTCGAACCATTTCTTAGAATCTAGGCTCACCATCGCTTCTTGATAAGTCCTAGCTGTTCCAGTATGCCCAAAGATCAATCATGAGATGGTTGTAATAACATACTTGATTTATCTTGTTTATTAATATAAGACGTTACCATTATTATTTAGTTTCTTTTCTGTGTGTATAAATAAACTGTTTTATAATAATGTCCTAAGAATAATATGATTATTCTTAAAAGGTCCTTAGTCAAGTATTATTGTTAGACAGGACAACGATAACGCATTAAGACTAACATGTAGTTGATTAATGATAAAGAGTTGTCATTGATATGGACTGTCAGAATCGATGCATGAATATGTGTGTTAGAGAACAACATATTTGACTGACCCGTTATGAGTATGTTTCTTGGATTATTATGTAATTTTCACGACATTACTCATAGTGATTAATATGTATATGATCCTCAAACTTGAGATCATCATAGTCCCAACATCGTGAGTTGTATATTTTGATACAGTAAAACGTACACCATAACTAGTTGTTCTATAAAGGCTGATGTTGGATATACCACAATCTATGTAGAGGGATATGGTTGATTGATATAGGATAAGTCCCTCCTACATAATGGGAGTAATATCTTAGGCCACTTGATTTAGTGAGACTATAAATGCAAGGCCATGCTTAAATAAGCTGATATGAGATGTCATACTTATTTGTATATCATACTCAACTTAAGATATCAAGGAACATTGAATGGACTATACAAGTGTGACTATTCCATGACTTGTGATCAATCCAGAGATAAAGGACTTAAGGATTAGTGCATGAAAAGATTAATCATAAAAAGGTTATGTCGAATCATGATTTCTTGTGACTTAGGTAGCAATGATGCATTGCTAGGTGCCACTCATTGTTTGTAACATTGGAATCGTTCTAACATTACTGCTAACGTTACAAGAACCTACAGGGTCACACCCTATAGTTGAAATGAACGGAATAAAACATAATTGGTATTGTGTTTGCTTGCCGCATGAATTAAATTAATTATAGAATTAATTTAATTTGGTAATCAAATATCGAACACATTATATGTAGAAGGTTGTTGTACACATAATGAGAATATGATTTTGGTTCGTATATAAATAAATATAGTTTACCGAAATTTTTATTATAATTAATGTAATTATAATTTTTGGTTTTTTAAAAATTATTATATTTATTTAATTTTGAGAAACCCTAAAAAAATAATAAGATATAAAATCTCGTTTTTCTTTGCTTGGTGTGTCTAGCAGTCGTCAAAGCAAAATCTTCTCCAAAACTGTTTGGGGATTCCTTCCGTTCATAGTCAACTGGGTGGATTACGTAGAGGTCGGAGTCATCAAAGATTGCGGCTTGGTTCGATAGTAGATCAGATTACTCATTGCTGAGGCGTCGCTGTCTACTCAGAATCACCATTCGGTAATTTCAAAACCATTTTTCACCCCGATTCGTTCCTCACACATGGATCCATGGTTAGGATCACCGGGTGTTATATTTTTTCGCTGCGCCGTAGTGGTGCCGGCGTTCCAACACTAGCCTCATCTTGATACATGAGAAGAACATCACCATGTGTTCTAATAAGAATCCATATCTCTTAGGTGCTTGGCATTCTCTTAAAGATCTGCGCAATGGTTGTGTTTCTATAGCAGTTACTTGTTCCTCAATATCTTGTGGAACATACTGTTGTTTTATCTCAGGTTCAGTAGTATTTTGTGGTTCTCAAATTTTTTCAAGTTTAATATTTCTCTTACTTCCTTTCCTAGAGACAAATTCTCTTTTTAGGAAGATACTAATCCGAGCAACAAACACTTTGTTCTCAGTAGGGTTGAAGGAATAATATCCTTTAGTTTTTTTAGGATATCCTACAAAGATGCAGTTTTCATATTTGGGTTCAATCTTAGTAGACGTTTCACGTTTAACATAAGCTTCACAACCCTAAATATTCATAAAAGACATACTGGGGCATTTCCCAGTCTACATCTTATATGGCGTATTTTGAACCGATTTAAATGGAACACGATTCAGTGTGAAAGCAGTTGTCTCAAGTGCATGTCCCCAAAAGGAAGTTGGTATATTAGCATGAGTTATCATTGATCGAACTAAGTATAATAGAGTTCGATTTCTTCTCTTAGAAACTCCATTCCATTGAGGAGTACCAGGAGGAGTAAGTTGTGAGACTATCCCACGTTCCTTCAAAAGGTCATCAAACTCTAGGCTAAAAAATTCTCCACTTCGATCAGATCAAAGCGTCTTGAGAGTTATTCCTAGTTGATTTTGTACTTCATTTTTGAATTCTTTAAACTTTTCAAAGGCTTCAAACTTATAGCGCATTAGATAAACATACCCATATCTACTAAAATCATCAGTGAAAGTAATAACATACCCTTTCTACTAAAATCATCAGTGAAAGTAACGAAGTACTAAAATCCACCTTTGGCCTGTATATTCATTGGTCCACATACATCAGTATGTATAAGCCCTAATAAATCACTAGCTCGCTCACTTTTAACAGTAAAAGAAGCTTTAGTCATTTTCCACAGTAAGCAAGATTCACATACTTCAATTTGTTCAAAAACAAATGAATCCAATACAGCATCTTTATGTAGTTTGGATATGCATTTCTCACTAATGTAGCCCAAACGATAATGCTAAAAATAAGTTTGATTTTAGTCATTTATTTTAGATCATTTAGTATTTATGTTGTAAATGGGATTTACTTGATCTAAAATATAGAGGCCATTTACCAATTGTGTCGAACCATAGAAAACATTATTGAGATAAAATGAACAACAATTATTCTTAATTATTGTCTCAAAACCAATTTTGTCTAAAAACAGAAATTGAAATAATGTTCTTAGTCAAACTTGGCACAAAGAAACAATCCTCTAAACATAAAACAAGTCCACTAGGCCAAGACAAAGTATATGTTCCTACAGCTAATGCAACAACTCTTTCTTTATTTCCAACTTGTAGGTCCACATGTCCTCTAGCCAGAGTCCTACTCCTTTGTAGTCCCAGTACAAAAGTACAAATATGAGAACCACAACCAATATCTAATACCTAAGAAATAGTAGTTGATAAATTAATATCAATAACATAAATACTTGAAGCAGATCCTCCACTTGCTTTGGCCTTCATAACTTCCTCAAGATAGATAGGGTAGTTCCTTTTCCAATGTCCAGTCACACCATAATGGAAACAGATTCCTTCCTTAGCCACCCACCCATCCTTTGGGCTTCAGTGTAGCCTTTCCATTTTCAGGTTTGGGCCTACCTTGTTATTACGGACTGTCAAAATGGGTTTGGGTCCAACCTTCTTCATGTTACCTTCAGTAGTTCGCAACATGCAGAGTAATTGTGGCATAGTCTTACCAGTTTCATTCATATTGAAATTGAGGACAAGCTGGCTATAACTATCAGGCAACGATTGCAGAATAACATCAGCGGCCAACTCTTGGCTCAGTGGAAATCCAAGTTTATATAAGCTTTCAATATAACCAATCATCTTAAAAAAATGAGGTCCTACTAGGCTTCTTTCTACTAGCTTACATTGGAAAAGGCCTTAGAGGTATTGAACCTCTCTTGCCATGCTTGTCCCTGATAAAGTTCTTTTAGGTGCTCGATCATATCATAAGCAACCATGTCCTCGTGTTTCTTCTAAAGCCCAAGACTCATACTGGCAAGCATAAGACATCCAATGTCTACCATATCATTGAGATGCTTCTTGTAAACATCTCTATCAACCCTCGAGGCATTACTAGATGGTTAATCAAGAAGGGGATGTTCAATGATATATAATTTTCGTTCTTGTTTGAGGACAATTCTCAAGTTATGGAACTAGTCAAGGAAGTTTAAACCATTCAATTTGTCATTCTCAAGGATCGATCGCAATGAAAGTGAATTTGTGTTTGCAGCCATAATATATCTATAACAATGAAATATGCGAGTGACTAAATTTATCAAGTTTATATTAATCATTAAAAGGACTTATTAAATGATTCTCCCACTATTTTATTCAAATTAATAACCCTTATATTTTAATTTCAGAAAGACTTCCGTGAAAGTTTTTCTAGTGGGTAAGGATCCATATTTCACCTCCTCTTAAGTCAGCTGTGGCTTTACTCTCAAGATTATGGTTATTTAGGTAAGCAACTCTTGCTAATTGCATCATATGTAACTCTTAAATATTTGGTGAACAAATCTTGTTCTAATCATCTTATGATTTATCCAAATTACTTACCTCTAGGTTTCTAATCCTATTAGAGTAACCTAGTTAAGTCAATAACCAATGTTTTATCTGTTGGAATGCTGACACCCCTACGGTGTAGCAAAAATTAAAACATTCGGCGATCCTAACCATGGATCCATGTGTGAGGAACAAATCGGGGTGAAATAAAGGTTTCAAAATTACCGAATCTTTATTCTAAGTAGACAGCAATGCCTCAGCAACGAGTAATCTGATCTACTATCGAACCAAGCTGCAATCGATTGTGACTCCAGCCTCTACATAATCCACCCAGTTGACAATGAACGGAAGGAATCCCCAAAACCATTTTGAAAAGACTTTGCTTTGACGGCTGCTAGACCCCAAGCAAAGGAAAAATGGGATTTTTATATCTATTTTTAGGGTTTCTAGAAATGAAATAAATATAACAATGTTTTAAATCGAAAATTATAATTACATTAATTAGAATAATGATTTCGATAAACTATATATTTATTTGAATTTATATACTAACCAAATTCATGTTCTCATTATGCGTACAACAACCTTGTAAATAATGTGTTCGATATTTGATTATCCAATTAAATTAATTCTATAATTAATTTAATTCAAGCGATAACCAAATACAATACCAACTATGTTTTATTTCATTCATTTCAACTTTAGGATGTGACCCTGTAGGTTCTTGTAACGTTAACAGTAATACTAGAACGATTTCAATGTTACAAACAATGAGTGGCACCTAGCAATGCATCATTGCTACCTAAGTTACAAGAAATCATGATTCGACATAACCTTTTTATGATTAACCTTTCATGCAATAATCTTTAAGTCCTTTATCTCTGGATTGGAAACAAGTCATGGAATAGTCACACTTGCATAATCCATTCCATGTTCCTTGATATCTTAAGTAGACTATGATATACAAATAAGTATGACATCTCATATCAGCTTATTTGAGCATGGCCATGTATTTCTAGTCTCACTCAATCAAGTGGCCTAAGATATTACTCCCATTATGTAGGAGGGACTTACTCTATATCGATCAACCATATCTTTCTACATAGATCATGGTATATCCAACATCAGCCTTTATAGAACAACCAGTTACGGTGTACGTTTGACTGTATCAAAATATACAACTCACGATGTTGGTATTATGATGATCTCAAGTCTGAGGATCATATACATATTAATCACTATGAGTAATGTTGTGACAATTACATAATAATCCAAGAAACATACGCAAAACGGGTCAGTCCAATATGTTGTTCTCTAACACACATATTCATGCATCGATTTTGACATTCCATATCAATGACGACTCTTTATCATCAACCAGCTACATGTTAGTCTTAATGCATTATTGTTGTCCTATCCAACAATAATACTTGACTAAGGACCTTTTAAGAATAATCATATTACTCTCAGGACATTATTATAAAATAGTTTATTTTTACACACAGAAAAGAAAATGAAATAATAATGGTAACCCCTTATATTAATAAACATGATAAATCAAGTATGTTATTACAACCATCTCATGATTGATCTTTGGGCATACTCTAAGATTATCTAGCTAACATCACTTGCTTATTCTTCACGTTTAACCAAGATAGATACTAGTACTTCACTTTAGCAGAACCTACATAGTATCGATCGAGGCCTTAACGAGGGCAATGATTGGAATGCAACATCGACTTAATATTTGATTGAGGGAATTTTATTAAGGTTGCATCTCACCAATTATAGTCTACTTTAGTCCATTTAGTCCTTTAATTTATCTCATCAATTAATGTTGTTTATTGTTATAAAATTTTTACATAATTAAAGTTTGGAATGTTTTAGACATCCATAGCTTCTCATACATGAATAAATAAAGAATTAAATAAATGCAATAGTTATAATCCATAAACTGAGGTGGTTCCTCCCAAGCCAAAGGGTGAACCAAAAAGAAACCTAAAGGTGTAAGCTGCTTCACAATCTTCTTGTCCACTTTATTTGGCCCACATCAACTCATGCAATTTACAATTTGTTGAAACTTGTTTTACATACGAGGGAGTAACATGATAAGAGAAATACAAGAGAAATGTATTAAGGCACAACACGCAGGTCGTATTTATAAAATTTACAACCTTTTCAAATGGTTATTGGGCTATAACTATGCATTTAAAATACCATGCATGTCAAACATAGCAAACAGAATAAAACATTTTTATCTAATGTTTTTTAAGTGAATCATTAAAGTTCTGTCTACTTTTGTGACCTACACTAGGGGTTTTTGTTTTTATCCACCCTCGCGGTATGGACGCTTACATCGATGGGATTAATGTTCAACCGAATATGCTTGAAACCTTACGATTTGATAAATTTTACCAACAATATCGTGTTTTCAAGGTTCTCATCGTTAAAGCTTCTTACTCGAACAACCCTTGTTCCATATCCGAACAAAAACAACCAGTTAACTCTTAACTGGAAATTGCAACTTCATCACTGTCATCAAGATAACAGATTTGTTAACACTTAACAAAAATGAACAAATTAATGACTTAAAGCAGTATTAATGAATATTATGACTTAAAGCAGTATTAATGAATATCACATATTCAAGATTAAGGCTCCGTTTGTTTGGCATGAAAACATTTTTCGAAAATGCTTTTCAGCCTTTTCCAGTGTTTGTTTGGCTAAAATAATTTCCTAACATAAAATGAATTACAAAACACGGGAAATGAGGCCTTTAATTTAGGAAAATGTCTTACTATTTTTATTTCGATAAGACATTTTCAGGAAAAGAAGCCAAGAACTCTCAACATCTCGATCTTCCCTTTCCCTTCCCCTTCCCCATCCTTAACACCCCGATCTTCTGCTTGTCGTCAGCCAACAATGATTCTTAACACCAGACGCTGGCGTTCATCTTTGATTTTCCTCATCTTTGCCTTTCTTTGTCAAAATCTTCACTGCACCACCAGTCAGCATATATAGTTGGAGTCACCCTCCCTATCTGCATCCATATTTTCCATTTCACTAAAAATTAAACCCTAGAATTTTGATTTGAATTGCTCCAAGATAGCCAAGGTGATAATCTTAACTCGTTTTAATCTTTTTTTTTCTTTTTAACTTGGTTTAGATTTGTATCTTGAATTAAATTAGGCGTCGTTCACTTCGAAAGGCTCACTTAATCTGTTTAATTCTTCTTTGATTCTTTTTGTTGTTTTAATTTGCTGTGAATTTGATTCAGAATTGAAGTTGCATTCCTTTTTTTTCAGTGTTTGTGTGGTTGTTATTATAGATTATAGATTTGAGAAAACCTTTTTGTTGTGGTTAGTACTACCTGACACAAGTTTTAATAAAGAAATTTCAGTTTAGGTCTTTTACTAATTACAGTTAGTTTTAAAATTAGAATTGCTAGTTGCTTAAGACTTTGCATTTCTGTGAGAAGCAATGTTCAATGCTTGACTATCTCGTGGATGTTGATAACAGAAATTTATGGTTATATAATTTGTAAACTAAGAGGCTTATGTTATTGTGTGTTTTAAAGGGACAGATTGATAGAGCTTGTTTCTAAGGCAGGCTCATTTTATTGCATCTGTAGTGATATAACATGGGGTAAATCGGGTAGAATATGGCTTTTGGTGTGGTAAACAATGTTGAGGTTTCTATAATGAGGGAAAAATCGGTCAATTTTACTTCTTTAACATGCAAAACTGCAAGGGTAGTAGAGTTTTTTCCTCTAGAAACGTGGGATTTCGAAGCAAAGAAGGAATAGTGTGATTGTTGCAGCAACCCTCCCATAGAGGATGCTTTGATTGCTACAGAACCATTGACGAAATAAGATCTTGTTGGATACCTTGCATCTGAATGTAAGTCTAAGGAAGAATGGAGGTAGGAGTTCCCCTTCTTTGTTTTGTTTCGATTAAAGTACATTTTATCTTGTCCATTTTATGTTTTTTTGACTTGTATAATATATTACCAGTCTCACACATGATATTTTAAAAACCTTTTGTTGCCTTTATAATTTCTTGATATCAATAGCTAGCCATATCTGGTCCTTGATGTGTATTTTATATGTATTTTTGTGTTGATGCATATTAACAGATGCATTGTAGTGTTAGGAATTCAGTTTTGTTCTTGCTTTTATTTCTTAGAGGTTCTTTTAGAGTTTTCTCATCAGGCTATCGGCTTGAAGGATAAAAACTTTTAGGGTAACTAGAAATGATAGGGGTGGAAAAAGTTTTAATAGTAAAATTTTGGATCAAGCTGGAACTCTAAAATTCATTGACTTGAGATTGTAGTTGGGTAGCGAATTTTACATTTATACAATGTGAGAATCGTAAAGGTCCCAATAATGAATATTTGAAGGTACTAATCATGTGCATCCTACTTTCTTAGAAGTTTGGAAGCAAGGCATGTGCTTAATCAAAATTTATGTCTTAGAGTATTCATTGTCAATGCTTAAATATTCCAAAACTTTGTTTCCTTCATTCTACCCCACTTATTTTGCCTTCGTCCATTATAAGCAATCTGGCTTTTTTTACCTTTCCATCTTTCGTCCCTTTTGTTAAGAAAATATCTTCTATTTCTAGAGAAATTCAATGTAATAGAAACCAAGAAATTTATTGTGAATTATGACATTTGAAGTCTTGAACAAGCAAAAACTGCTTGAAAATGAAAAAGAAAATCTATTTTTACTCCAAATATGTGATGAGTTACCGATGCTTTGGTGGTGAATTTCTCTCACAGTGATTTCAATATCCTTTCAGTGTCTTATGGAGCACTTTTTCTTGTTTATAGGAAAATTTTTAAATTTGATGTATGGTTTTGTTTCACCTTCATCTTACGTATAATTGCTACTTTTTTTCTCTGGTATGACATTGACTAACAGCATGATTTTCAATGATGTCATTGATGTTAATCCCCTTTCCTGAAAAAAATAATTGATGCTAATTGTGCTGCAAATGCTACTGAACACAAATATAGTGATTCTATCTAATTATGATCTAACTTGACATTGATTAATGCATTACTTCTGAAGTCCAAAACTATTGATTTGGTTCTTACACACAGGTTATAAATTTGCTCTTTCAGACTGCATATTCCACTGCTGAGGTTGACATAGTAAAAATTTGTCAGTGAAGAATTGTTGGATTCGATGAAACCTTGGTTAGTATGTCTGGATTAATTGAAGGTCTTCCAAATGTTGTTGCCCTTAGATGCCTAGCACGAGTTCCCTTCTACCTATATCCTTAGTTGGAGCTTGTTTCCCATTCATGGAGAGTTGCCATTTGTGGCTCTGAGCTATTCAAAGCTCGACAGGAGGTTGGCCCAGCAGAGGAACTTCTTTGTGTGTGTCCATACGATCCTTGTTTCTACTATAATTTGGATAATATATTAATTTCTAGTATGAATTATGGTTTGGAAGCTAATTTATAGTTATTCAATCCTTGTTTTTTATTTTTTTATAACACAATTAGAAATAATTTATTGACTGTGGTTGTTTTCATTTATGACGGTTAATATTCTAGCTTAATAATTAAGAATTTTATATATTTAATTTAATTTAATTTATTTATTTATAAATAATCATTGCATATATGTAAAAACATTTAAAATATAATTTATTATATATATAAACTCAATTAAACAATGAAAAGATAATAATTCTTAAATATTACTTGTTTAATTTAAAACAGCTTTTATGAAATATTTTCAGGAAATCTGCCAAACAACAGAAATATTTTACACAGATTCATCCAAACACCAGAAAGTAAATCATTTCCAGAAAGTAAATCATTTTCCAGAAATTATTTTCTGAAAATATTTTATTGGCAAACAAACGGAGCGCTTAAATCGAAAACACAAGAAAAGTAAAGCATGCATTTCATACGATTGCATCACCTAAGTATTTAAACCCGAGTCTGTATTGCACAATTGGCTCTGATACCATTGTAGGATCACCGATACACTCCATGGCAAAGCAAAAAATAAATTTGACGATCACATCTAGGGATCCATGTGCTAGGAACAAATCAGGGTGAAAAGGGTATGAACGATTACCTTTAATCGTCTAAAATATCGAAGAACAGATTACACTATTGTATGTCAATTCCAAACACTTTCTAAACTTTTTCAGAGAGAGAAAAATCTCTTGACGGCTACTACACCTTACACACTTATTTTTCGGGTATATAAGGTTTTTCTTAAAAACCTTATATTTCCTAATTCGAGAATAATTGATATCTTTTATATGAACCAAACCATATAATTAACCAATATAATAATTATAATTACCATAATTATAATAATATTTGACCAAAAAATTTAAAATCACAGTAATTATAATAATATTTGATCCTAAATTATAATTACAATAATTATAACAAGAATTTCGGTTAATTATTTTAGTTCAATTTATACGAATCAAATTCATATATTAATTTAATCATATTTTTCATTATGTGTATAACATACTTGTACATATGATTCTTTCGATATTTAACTGCCATATTGAATTAATTCTATATTAAATTTAATTCATGTGGTAGCTAAACTTAATACAAATTATGTTTGGATTCCGTTCGTTTCAACCATAAGGTGTGACCCTGTAGGTTCTTGTAACGTTATCAGTAATACTAGAACATTCTATATTACAACAATGAGTGGCATTAGCATGCATCATTCTACCTAGTTACAAGAAGTCATGATCGACATAACCTTATGTGATTAACCTTCATGTATTAAATTTTTTTGTCTTTATCTCTAGATGACACAAGTCATGGAATAGTCACACTTTCATAGCCCATCTAATGTTTCTTGATATCCTGAGTAAACTATGAAAAACAAATAAGTATGATATCTTATATTAACTTATTTGAGCATGGCCATGCATTTCTAGTCTCACTCATCAAGTGGCCTAGGATATTACTCCCATTATGTAGGAGGAACAAATTCTATATTGATCAACCATATCCCACTACATAACTGTGGTATATCTAACATTAGCCTTTATAGAACAACCAGTTAATGTGGACGTTTGACTGTATCAAAATATATGACTCACGATGTTGGATAATGATGATCTCAAGTTTGAGAATCATATACATAGTAATAACTATGAGTAATGTTGTGACTATTACATTATATCCAAGAAAATACTCATAGCAGGTTAGTCCCAATGGGTTGTTCTCTAACACACACCCTCATGTATTGATTTTGACATCTCATGTCAATGACAACACTTTGTCTTCAATCAACTACACATTAGTCGTAATGTATTATTGTTGTCCAAGCCCACAATAATACTCGACTAAGGATCTTTTAATAATAATCATATTTATTCTCAGGACATTATTTATAAAATAGGTTTATTTATATGCACAGAAATAAATTGAATAATAATGGCTATTCCTTATATAAATAAACGAGGTTAATTATAATTGTATTTTTTGATTTACATATCATCTCTATGATTGGGTCTTTGTGGCATACTCTAAAATAATGATTTAGGATGATGGAAAAAAATTAAC